>NC_084617.1:65741142-65933642 GCF_033978795.1 Nerophis ophidion
CCTCCCTAGGGAGGTGTTTAGGGCACGTCCAACAGGTAGGAGGCCACGGGGAAGACCCAGGACACGTTGGGAAGACTATGTCTCCCGGCTGGCCTGGGAACGCCTCGGGATCCCCCGGGAAGAGCTAGACGAAGTGGCTGGAGATAGGGAAGTCTGGGTTTCCCTGCTTAGGCTGTTGCCCCCGTGACCCGACCTCGGATAAGCGGAAGACTACTGTAACGTATTATTTTCGGGTCTCCCCATGTCTAGCATTAAAAGATTACAGTTGGTACTAGCATTAAAAGATTACAGTTGGTACAAAATGCGGCTGCTAGACTTTTGACAAGAACAAGAAAGTTTGATCACATTACGCCTGTACTGGCTCACCTGCACTGGCTTCCTGTGCACTTAAGATGTGACTTTAAGGTTTTACTACTTACGTATAAAATACTACACGGTCTAGCTCCATCCTATCTTGCCGATTGTATTGTACCATATGTCCCGGCAAGAAATCTGCGTTCAAAGGACTCCGGCTTGTTAGTGATCCCCAAAGCCCAAAAAAAGTCTGCGGGCTATAGAGCGTTTTCCGTTCGGGCTCCAGTACTCTGGAATGCCCTCCCGGTAACAGTTCGAGATACCACCTCAGTAGAAGCATTTAAGTCTCACCTTAAAACTCATTTGTATACTGTAGCCTTTAAATAGACTCCCTTTTTAGACCAGTTGATCTGCTGTTTCTTTTCTTTTTCTTCTATGTCCCACTCTCCCCTGTGGAGGGGGTCCGGTCCGATCCGGTGGCCATGTACTGCTTGCCTGTGTATCGGCTGGGGACATCTCTGCGCTGCTGATCCGCCTCCGCTTGGGATGGTTTCCTGGTGGCTCCGCTGTGAACGGGACTCTCTCTGCTGAGTTGGACCCGCTTTGGACTGGACTCTTGCGACTGTGTTGGATCCATTGTGGATTGAACTTTCACAGTATCATGTTAGACCCGCTCGACATCCATTGCTTTCCTCCTCTCTAAGGTTCTCATAGTCATTATTGTCACCGACGTCCCACTGGGTGTGAGTTTTCCTTGCCCTTATGTGGGCCTACCGAGGATGTCGTGGTGGTTTGTGCAGCCCTTTGAGACACTAGTGATTTAGGGCTATATAAGTAAACATTGATTGATTGATTGAAGAAGATGGATGGATGGATGGAGGGATTTACATCAAACACAATTTCCCAACTCATATGGAAACGGGGTTCGTATTTCCACATTCACCCATTCACTGGCAGGAGCTGGCATGCAAGGCCCTAACCACGACCCATCAAGAGCAAGGGTGAAGTGTCTCGCTCAAGGACACGACGGACGAGACGAGGTTGGTAGAAGGCGGGGATTGAATCAGGAACCCTCAGGTTGTTGGCAGGGCCACTCTCCCAACCGCGCCGTGCCGTCCCCCTCTCACATCCGTACAGAGCCTCGTAGAGAACGCCGCCCACATGGTCCATATATAGAACCGCCACCGCCTATATTCAATGACTTACCACTATCAGATCCATACAACATCAAATACGAATGCGAGTCTTTGATAACTGGCGAATACTGCAGGGAATTCAGCTTTATCCGAGATCAATAAATATGGTGCAAATGTGACCATTTCTATGTTTAGCACATCTGTTTAAATTCTTCGATTATAAACAAACACACATGAAAGACTGTTTGATATGAATCTACCGCTGACAGCTTTTTTTTTTTCCACTCGTCTCATATTTTTAGAGGCCCCCCTCAAACTTGGGTCACAAGACTCAGAAAAAACACAACCGAAGGAAAGTTGAGACTTGGACTCAGCAACTTTGTGTCTGTTGAATCCTAATAATGAATCGTCTCCGCCTGCAGTCTGTTTCCGATGAGATGAGTGGTTGAGAAGTCGCGCCCGCTGTGCAAGAAAGCTCCCTTCTTTTTTTTGCCTGTTTGAAATGGTCAGTCTCAGAATAGACCTTAGATCAGGGGTCACCAGCGTCAGGTAGCCCGTAAGGACCAGATGAGTAGCCCATTGGCCTGTTCCAGAAATAGAAGCACTTACCGGTATAGCTCGGTTGGTAGAGAGGCCGTCTCAGCAACTTGAGGGTTGCAGGTTCGATTCCCGCTTCCACCATCTTAGTCCTTGAGCAAGACACTTTACCCACCTGCTCCCAGTGCCACCCACACTGGTTTAAAAATGTAACTTAGATATTGGGTTTCACTATGTAAAGTGCTTTGAGTCACTAGAGAAAAGCGCTATATAAATATAATTCACTTCACTACCAGTGAGCTGCCTCTATTTTTTAAATAGAGCTGGTCTCGCTTTGCTCGACATTTTTAATTCTAGGAGAGACAAAACACAAATTGAATTTGTAAATCCAAGAAAATATTTTAAAGACTTGGTCTTCATTTTTTAAATAAATTCATTTATTTATTTACTTTGCTTCTTATAACTTTCAGAAAGACAATTTTAGAGAAAAAAATACAGCCTTAAAAATGATTTTAGGATTTTTAAACACATATACCTTTTTACCTTTTAAATTCTTTCCTCTTCTTTCCTTCCATCCATCCATTTCCTACCGCTTATTCCCTTTCGGGGTCGCGGGGGGGCGCTGGCGCCTATCTCAGCTACAATTCCTGACAATTGAAATCAATGTTCAAGTATTTTTTTTTATTGTAAAGAATAATAAATACATTTTAATTTAATTCTTCATTTTAGCTTCTGTTTTTTCGACGAAAAATATTTGTGAAATATTTCTTCAAACTTTTTATGATTAAAATTCCAAAAAATTATTCTGGCAAATTTAGAAAATCTTTAAAATCAATCAATCAATCAATCAATGTTTACTTATATAGCCCTAAATCACTAGTGTCTCAAAGGGCTGCAAAAACCACCACGACATCCTCGGTAGGCCCACATAAGGGCAAGGAAAACTCACACCCAGTGGGACGTCGGTGACAATGATGACTATGAGAACCTTAGAGAGGAGGAAAGCAATGGATGTCGAGCGGATCTAACATGATACTGTGAAAGTTCAATCCACAATGGATCCAACACAGTCGCGAGAGTCCAGTCCAAAGAGGATCCAAGACACAGCAGCGAGAGTCCCGTTCACAGCGGAGCCAGCAGGAAACCATCCCAAGCGTAGGCGGACCAGCAGCGCAGAGATGTCCCCAGCCGATACACAGGCGAGCAGTACATGGCCACCGGATCGGACCGGACCCCCTCCACACGGGAGAGTGGGACATAGAAGAAAAAGAAAAGAAACGGCAGATCAACTGGTCTAAAAAGGGAGTCTATTTAAAGGCTAGAGTATACAAATGAGTTTTAAGGTGAGACTTAAATGCTTCTACTGAGGTGGCATCGCGAACTGTTACCGGGAGGGCATTCCAGAGTACTGGAGCCCGAACGGAAAATGCTCTATAGCCCGCAGACTTTTTTTGGGCTTTGGGAATCATTAATAAGCCGGAGTCCTTTGAACGCAGATTTCTTGCCGGGACATATGGTACAATACAATCGGCAAGATAAGATGGAGCTAGACCGTGTAGTATTTTATACGTAAGTAGTAAAACCTTAAAGTCACATCTTAAGTGCACAGGAAGCCAGTGCAGGTGAGCCAGTACAGGCGTAATGTGATCAAACTTTCTTGTTCTTGTCAAAAGTCTAGCAGCCGCATTTTGTACCAACTGTAATCTTTTAATGCTAGACATGGGGAGACCCGAAAATAATACGTTACAGTAGTCGAGGCGAGACGTAACAAACGCATGGATGATGATCTCAGCGTCTTTAGTGGACAGAATGGAGCGAATTTTAGCGATATTACGGAGATGAAAGAAGGCCGTTTTAGTAACGCTTTTAATGTGTGCCTCAAAGGAGAGAGTTGGGTCGAAGATAATACCCAGATTCTTTACCGTGTCGCCTTGTTTAATTGTTTGGTTGTCAAATGTTAAAGTTGTATTATTAAATAGAGTTCGGTGTCTAGCAGGACCGATAATCAGCATTTCCGTTTTTTTGGCGTTGAGTTGCAAAAAGTTAGCGGACATCCATTGTTTAATTTCATTAAGACACGCCTCCAGCTGACTACAATCCTCCGTGTTGGTCAGCTTTAGGGGCATGTAGAGTTGGGTGTCATCAGCATAACAGTGAAAGCTAATACCGTATTTGCGTATGATGTCACCTAGCGGCAGCATGTAGATGCTGAAGAGTGCAGGGCCAAGGACCGAACCCTGGGGAACTCCACACGTTACCTTAACGTAGTCCGAGGTCACATTGTTATGGGAGACACACTGCATCCTATCAGTAAGATAAGAGTTAAACCAAAACAGGGCTAAGTCTGACATACCAATTCGTGTTTTGATACGTTCTAATAAAATATTATGATCGACGGTATCGAAAGCAGCGCTAAGATCGAGGAGCAGCAACATAGATGACGCATCAGAATCCATCGTTAGCAATAGATCATTAGTCATTTATTTCAAAGTCTTTTGAATTACTTTTAAAATTTTTGTTCTGGAAAATGTAGAAGAAATAATCATTTGTCTTTGTTAGAAATATAGCTTGGTCCAATTTGTTATATATTCTAACAAAATGCAAATTTGATTTTAATCTATTTAAAAGATGCCATCAAAAATATATATTTATTGTGAGAAATCACTAAGATGATCAGTGTTTCCACAAAGATAAATATCATTAATTATTAATAATACCAGAGTTAAAGGTAAATTGAGCAAATTGGCTATTTCTGGAAATTTTATTTAAGTGTGTATCAAACTGGTAGCCCTTCGCATTAATCAGTACCCCCAAAAAATTCTGGGAAATCTAGAAGAAATAATGATTTGTTTTTGTTGGAAATAAAGATTGGTTCAATTTGTTATATATTCTAACAAAATGCAGATTTTTTTTAAGCCATCTAAAAAATGTCATCAAAATTCTAAAATTAATCTTAATCAGGAAAAATTACTAATGATGTTCCATAAATTTTTTTTTTTAGTTTTTTCAAAAAGATTCGAATTATCTAATTTTCTGTTCCTTTTTCTGTTGAATTTTGAATTTTAAAGAGTGGAAATTGAAGATAAACTATGTTTCAAAATTTTATAATTTTTTTTTTTCCTGTTTTCTCCTCTTTTAAACCGTTCAATTAAGTGTTTTTTTCATCATTTATTCTCTACAAAAAACCTTCCGTAAAAGGAAAAAAAATGTACGACGGAATGAAAGACATAAATACCCATATATATATATGTATATATATATATATTTATTAAAGGTAAATTTAGCAACTTGGCTATTTCTGGCAATTTATTTAAGTGTGTATCAACCTGGTAGCCCTTGGCATTATTCAATACCCAAAAAGTAGCGCTTGGTTTCAAAAAGGTTGGTGACTCCTGCCTTCGATCAAACTAAATTAAAGCCTATTATAAAGCCAGGATGAAACAAAAGTCAAAACCTGGGATGTTTTGACACTTGGATCCACCTGTCCATGTCTGATATGGGCCGATACGGGAGATAAGGATTGTTAAGGGGGGTTCCGCAGGGAAATTAAACTGTGGGCAAAGATGTTTGAAAAGAAAAAGTCCCATCTCTGCATGCCAGTGGGATCTCGGGTCAGAGCGTTCATCCCGCATGCTCTCTGCTCTCAGAGAATGCAAACACAGAGTGACATTAAAGCTGAATAATGAATCAGCGTGCACATAAAATGATGCACTCACTTGTGGCCGTATGATTATAGTGAATTTGAAAAGGCAAAGGTCAACCAAGATCACATTTCCCCCCCCCTTTTTAACTGTTGTAGTTGTATATTAATTCCACAAATCTTGTCTGACGTGAAGGCAAGAATAATGCCTCGCCCTCGTTATTTCGCACGAACATTCCTCTCCTCCAAATTTACAGCTTTGAAGGTGTCATGATCCGCTATTTGGATCATGTCATGTTCTTGTTTGGGTTCGGTTTTCTGTTTTGTTGTCACAGCCTGTTTGTTATTTGACGTCCTTAGTTCCTGGTGGCACTTCCGGCTTTGTTTCGTTGCCTAATTCGCATTCAGCGTCACCTGTTTCCTGTTTCTCCTCATTTCTGGCTGTATTTAAGCCTGCCTTTGTTTGCCATTCGGCCTCGCAGTGTAATTTGCTTTTGATGCAACAGGTGACGTCGCTATCCCGCATTGTGGTAAGTACCTTTTTGTACTTGTTAGCTTCCACGCTATTCATTTGTTTATTTCCCCAGCTCACATGCTAGCGTCTTTCGTTTTTTCTAGCTCACATGCTAGTTCTTTCTGTTTGTTTTGTCTTTAGTGCCTTTGTGCAAGTGTTTTCTGTTTCTAGTCTGTTTTTGTAGTTTAATAAATCATCATTCTTACCTCAACGCTGTGTTCCATTCTGCTGCATCCACGAGAGAACGGAACCCGCTTCACCACGATGCCAACAAAACGTTACAAACAGCTCATTGACCGAATGTATAAACTACTTCTTACAGCCTGTCCCCCCACTTAAAAGACACGTATGATGATTGCCTCAAAGTTTTACATTTTAAACTGTAGGTTTTAATTCAATAAATCAATCAATGTTTATTTATATAGCCCTAAATCGCAAGTGTCTCAAAGGGCTGCACAAGCCACAACCACATCCTCGGTTCAGATCCCACATAAGGGCAAAGAAAAACTCACAACCCAGTGGGATGTTAATGTGAATGACTATGAGAAACCTTGGAGAGGACCGCAGATGTGGGCGCCACACCCCCCCTCTAGGGGAGACCGGATGCAATGGACATGGAGTGGGTCTTGTCACATGCGGTGGGTCGGGTCGGAGTTCGTTGTCCCGGAATGCAGAACGGACAACAGCGTATGGTAAGAGATTATTTATTAATCATAAATCATACTGGTACCAAGAAGACAGAGATATACAAAAGAAAAACATGCCGATCGCACGGGAAGCTAAGGTGACAACTTAGCACAGGAATCCAGAACAGAAATATCGGAACGAAACAGTATAGCAAACAATGAAGCCACACCCACTGTGGCGAGCAACGTGGAATAAATAGCTCGGTGATTATTGCTCAACAGCAGGTGAACTAATCAGAGGCAGGTGAAACCAATTAGTACCCATAGAAACCAAAACAAACACCCAAATTGCACAAAACAGGAACTAAGGGAGTCTAAAACTAACATCCATCCATCCATTTTCTACTGCTTATTCCCTTTGGGGTGGCGGGGGGGCGCTGGTGCCTATCTCAGCTACAATCGGTACACCCTGGACAAGTTGCCACCTCATCGCAGCCAAAAGTAACGGAACATAACTAAACAAAAAAATTATCCGGATCCCGGATTATGACAGGTCTACTGTAGCATAATATTGTAAAAGTCCAGAGTGTGTGTGTGTGTGTGTGTGTGTGTGTGTGTGTGTGTGTGTGTGTGTGTGTGTGTGTGTGTGTGTGTGAACAGAACATCGATTTCCACATTTCTATTAGCCCTGGGTTAGACGTCATATATGTAATATAAATGTGTAGGGGGGTGGGGGGTGTATGGTGTCTGGTCATTAAATATGTATACTCATATATGTTCTTCACAAAAAAATAAGCCAAAGTCAGTGAGTGTCGGTTTGAAAAATTAATTAATTGCATCATTATTCTTTTAATAAAAAAATGAAAATGGGTCCCACAGATCCGAACACCACACAAGGGTTAAGTTGTAGCAGAAACCGTCAGGTACGGAAATAAACACACAGGTCTGGCTTTAAGAATAACAAATTGCATATTTTTTGAAGACCTAATGAATGTATTTCAATTAAAAATAGGGTAGTTCCCACGGTCAGAACTGAATTGGTGAAACCCCACTTGATTGGCCAAACTTCTGACTATTAGGTGTATTTTTTCCTTAATAATAATAATAATAATGGATTATATTTATATAGCACTTTTCTAAACACTCAAAGCGCTTCAGAGAGAAGTGAGTACCCATCATTTATTCACACCTGGTGGTGGTAAGCTACTTTCATAGCCACAGATTCCCTATAGACCTTGGGTGCCAAACTCTGGCCCGCGGGCCAAATTTCATTAAGCCCTTGAGGCAATATCAAATTAACATTAGCGCTGGCCCGCCGGTACTATAAAGGCAGTGCCTTTAGCGTTGTCTACAATATGTTGTTACGTCCGCTTTTACTCCATACAAACAGCGTGCCGGCCAAGTCACATGATCTATGCAACTTGTACTCACACTTAAGTGAATGCTAATCATACTTGCTCAACAGCCATGCAGGTCAGACTGAGGGTGGCCGTATAAACAACTTTAACACTGTTACAAATATGTGCCACACTGTGAACCCACACCATACAAACACATTTCGGGAGAACATCCGCACCGTAACACAACATAAACACAACAGAACAAATACCCAGAACCCCTTGCAGCACTGACTACCACCAAAACCCGCCCCCCACCACCAACCCCACCCATCTCATTATTATTTTTATTTCAAGATTTATTAGCCTGTGGAAAAATGTAATGTTGATATTTACCTCAGAAGGCTGCAAATAGAAAAGAGGCAATAAATATTTTATTTAAATTGTATTTATTTGACCTTTTTTTTTCCCGTTTGTTTTTTGAATGTTGATTTTGGACTATTAAGTTATATAATTGTTCCATATTCATTGTTCAAGCAAATCAGTGAAAAAAGAATTCTGGGTCAAGTAATGCCTACTGCTAACTGCTAACTGCTATATGCTACTGCCGTAGCTATTAAAATGGATCATTTCATTGTTGGCGGTAACTTATAAAAACTGAGAAGGGCTGAACAAAAATGGCACCGAAAAGGAAATCATGTACTGCAGATTACAAGCTGGACGTAGTGAAATATGCAGCAGAAAACGAGAAGAGGAAAAGGTGCATATCTTTGGAGTTGGCAGAGTTGTTTAGAAGCGACATCAAGGAAAAAGTTTTCATGGGATTTATCGATTAGGAGTGACAGATTGTTTGGTAAAATTATAGCATGTTCTATATGTTATAGTTATTTGAATGACTCTTACCATAATATGTTAGGTTAACATACCAGGCACCTTCTCAGTTGGTTATTTATGCGTCATATAACGTACACTTATTCAGCCTGTTGTTCACTATTCTTTATTTATTTTAAAGGCCTACTGAAACCCACTACTACCGACCACGCAGTCTGATAGTTTATATATCAATGATGAAATATTAACATTGCAACACATGCCAATACGGCCTTTTTAGTTTACTAAATTGCAATTTTAAATTTCGCGAAAAGTGTCGTGTTGAGAACGTTGCGGTATGATGACGCGTGCGTTTGACGTCTCGGGTTGTAGCGGACATTCATTTCTAGCCCGATCCAAGCTACAAGTAGTCTGCTTTAATCGCATAATTACACAGTATTCTGGACATCTGTGTTGCTGAATCTTTTGCAATTTGTTCAATTAATAACGGAGAAGTCAAAGTAGAAAGATGGAGGTGGGAAGCTTTTAGCTTTTAGCCACACAAACACAGCCGGTGTTACCTTGTTTAAAATTCCCGAAAGTGAAACTTTACTATGGATCAGAGCGGTCAAGCGAACATGGATCCCGACCACATGTCAACCGACAGTTTTCGGTGAGAAAATTGTGGAAATAAGTCGGCTGTTACCGGAGACATCAGCGGAGCTTCCATCCTGCTGCAACTGTGTGACTTCCCTCAGAGACTCTGGCGGTCAACACACCTGTCGCCACACCCCTCCGACGTTCAGGTACTATTTAATCTCACTAAAACACTAGCAACACAAGAGGCAGATAAAGGGTTTTTTCAGAATTATCCTAGTATATAAATAAATAAATGATAAATGGGTTGTACTTGTATGGCGTTTTTCTACCTTCAAGGTACTCAAAGCGCTTTGACACTACTTCCACATTTACCCATTCACACACACATTCACACACTGATGGAGGGAGCTGCCATGCAAGGCGCTCACCAGCACCCATCAGGAGTAAGGGTGAAGTGTCTTGCTCAGGACACAACGGACGTGACGAGGTTAGTACTAGGTGGGGATTGAACCAGGGAACCTCGGGTTGCGCACGGCCACTCTTCCACCGCGCCACGCCGTCCCAATATGTGTCTAATAACATCTGAATTGCTCCCACTACAATCGCTCATTTTTTTTTTTTACTTTTTTTTTCTTTCTAGTCCTTCACTCTAAATTTCCTCATCCACGAATCTTTCATCCTCGCTCATATTAATGGGGAAATCGTGGCTTTCTCGGTCCGAATCGCTCTAGCTGCTGCTGGCTATGATTATAAACAATGTTCAGATGTGAGGAGCTCTACAACCCGTGATGTCACGCGCACATCGTCTGCTACTTCCGGTACAGGCAAGGCTTTTTTATTAGCGACCAAAAGTTGCGAACTTTATCGTCGATGTTCTCTACTAAATCCTTTCAGCAAAAATATGGCAATATCGTGAGATGATCAAGTATGACACATAGAATGGACCTGCTATCCCCGTTTAAATAAGAAAATCTCATTTCAGTAGGCCTTTGAATTGCCTTTCAAATGTCTATTCTTGGTGTTGGATTTTATCAAATGCAACTTATACTTCAGTGCGACGTATATATGTTTTTTTCCTTCTTTATCATGCATTTTCCGTATACTACGGAGCGATTTATAATCCGAAAAATACTTTCGGTAAAACTTCATACTTAGACATTTATACCAAAAAAGTCTGCAATGACAGACCCAGTTTGACTCCTTTTATTGATAGTTTTTTGGCTGTTAGTCCTGCACTTTTCTGAACAATATCCAGTAGAGTTCCTTAATAGCCTCAATCTGTAAGGACATGCCATTATGCTGTATGAAAAGGCCCTTCTAAGCCGTTCTACTTAGAACTACACATGCACCTGATGCATTGAAGTGAGCAGTCTGAATGGTTTAATTGCTACTCTCAAGCCGGACGCGGCCTGAGCCCACCTTCATGCTGCCTGCTCCCATCGCTCATATATACCATGGATTGTTTCTGTCTGGTGAGTTGTTAATTTCCTGGGCTGAATCCAGAGACAGCCTTAATGTGCTCTGTAAGTATTCTCCCGTTAGCTGCCTAATGCGTCTGATTAATGTGCCAGCGGATCCCCCTGAACATTTTACGGCTCTTTGTGAATTGAAATGACAGAGTCTGTCTACTTCACCGCACGAGTCACACTTTGCGAGGAGGGTGATTTAGGGGTTAGAGGGGTAGCTATTTCAAGATGGGTGTCTTAGTTTATTAATAGTCTGATTCCAAACTATGTCGGCGAGGAGCGGAACGCGGTAAAGTGTTATGTACTGCTTGTCGGCAGCCTTGTTTTCCGTAATGGTTTCTGCTTAGATTATTGATGCAGGAATAGATCTAAGAAATGCCGACAGGATTTCATTTCACGATTAAAGATCCGTATGTTAATATACTGCTTGCGATTTACATATTTCTCTCTTTGAAATAACAGCGCTAAAGTAACCCCCAGGGACAAACAGCTTTTGTCATTTGCAAAAAAACAAACACAATTCATATGGTGTTCCTCCATAGTGGCCTGGGGCATTTAGTTAGGCATTACTCAGGCATTTGGCAGTTATTGGAGAGGAAGCATTAATTTGTACAAAATAATGATATATTTATGAATATGATAAAATAGTATATATCATAATGCAAATAATTGGCAGACCTGGACACAATAGTTGTTCTACACCAGGGGTCGGCAACCCGCGGCTCCGGAGCCGCAAGCGGCTCTTTGAGAACTCTGATGCGGCTCAGCTGCACAATCGCCGACCCCCCAGATTGTTGCGGGGAGATTCCAGAATTCAATGTCTCTCCCGGACATCAACGTTCTCCAATTTCACTCGGACTACAATATGAAGGGCGTGCCGTAATGATATTTCTCTTAAAGGGGAATATTATCACCAAACCTATGCAAGCGTCAATATATACCTTGATGTTGCAGAAAAAAGACCATGTATTTTTTTACCCGATTTCCGAACTCTAAATGGGTGAATTTCGGCAAATTAAACGCCTTTCTGTTTATCGTTCTTTTAGCGATGACGTCAGAACACACCCGCCATATTCATTTTCACATTACAAACACCGGGTCTCAGCTCTGTTATTTTCCGTTTTTTCGACTATTTTTTGGAACCTTGGAGACATCATGCCTCGTCGGTGTGTTGTCGGAGGCTGTAACAACACTAACAGGGAGGGATTCAAGTTGCACCACTGGCAAGAAATCTTCCGCCAGACCTCCATTGAATGTACCAAAGTTTCTTCACATTTGACCGGCGATGCTAAGACAGACATGGCACAGAGATGTATGGATAACCTGCAGATGCATTTGCAACGATTAAGTCCACGAAATCACAAAGGTGAGTTTTGTTGATGTTGTTGACTTATGTGCTAATCAGACATATTTGGTCACGGCATGACTGCCAGCTAATCGATGCTAACATGCTACACTAATCGATGCTAACATGCTATTTACGCTAGCTGTATATACATTTGAAACTAGATACCCACATTTAATGCCAAACAAACACTTACCAATCGACAGATTTAAGTTGCTCCCGTGTCACAAGAAAGTCCTGATCGTTTGGTCTGCACATTTTACCGGCGATGCTAATAAGGCAGCCATGCTATGGGCCACTTCATTAGGTACACCAACGCTATGGCCGAATAGCGTCAATAGCTATTCGCTCAATAGCTTCAATTCCTTCTTAAATTTCTTCTTCAATTTCGTTTTCGCTATCTGCCTCCATACTCCGACCATCTGTTTCAATACATGCGTAATCTGTTGAATCGCTCAAGCCGCTGAAATCCGAGTCTGAATCCGAGCTAATGTCGCTATATCTTGCTGTGGTAACCGCCCTGTTGTTTGTATTGGCAGCCCTGTATGACGTCACAGGGAAATGGATAGCGATAGCGAAGATAGCGAAAATAAGGCACTTAAAAGCTTTATTTAGGGATATTCCGGGACCGGTAAAATTTTGAAAAAAAATTAAAAAAATACAACAAGCCACCGGGAACTGATTTTTATTGTTTTTAACCCTTTTGAAATTGTGATAATGTTCCCCTTTAAAGTCCTCTTGAACGTCATCGCGCCTGCCATTCAGGGAATGCTATTTGCGTCCTCTTGAACGTCATCACGCCCGCCATTCACGGAATGCTATTTACATGCCGACCGGACACATGCATTTCGCTGCTTCCATCGACACATGTATGAGATTGCAAGGCATACTGGGTGACAGAGTACACTGACGGTTGTGATATAAACAACTTTAACACTCCTACTAATATGCGCCACATTGTGAACCCACGCAATAGAAGAATGACAAACACATTTCGGGAGAAAATCCTCACAGTAACACAACATAAATGCAACACAACAAATACCCAGAATCCTTTGCATCTATGACACACCCTGACTTATGTTATACACCCCGCGAGCACCAAACCCCCCCCCCCCCCCTCGTCCCGTCCCTGTGTGGTTGAGGTGGGCGGACCGAAAGCAATGGATGTCGAGCGGGTCTAACATGATACTGTGCAAGTTCAATCCATAGTGGCTCCAACGCAGCCGCGAGAGTTCAGTTCAAAGCGGATCCAAGACAGCAGCGAGAGTCCCGTCCACAGGAAACCATCCCAAGCAGAGTCGGATCAGCATCGTAGAGATGTCCCCAACCGATGCACAGGCGAGCGGTCCATCCTGGGTCTCGACTCTGGACAGCCAGTACTTCATCCATGGTCATTGGACCGGACCCTCTCCACAAGGGAGGGGGGGCACAGAGGAGAAAAAGAAAAGAAGCGGCTGATCAACTGGTCTAAAAAGGAGGTCTATTTAAAGGCTAGAGTATACAAATGAGTTTTAAGGTGAGACTTAAATGCTTCTTCGCATTTAAGTTGTTCAAATAATTATATTTGTACAACTGTTGGAAGTAACAATTAGCCAGTGATGGGCAAGCTACTTGGAAAATGTAGTATGCTAAGCTACAAGTCACTCTCGATTAAATAGCGCTAAGCTACAAGGGAAGTTATTCCCAGAGAACTGTAGCAAGCTACATGGCAAAAGTAGCTTGCAACATCAAAACTACATTTAACAGCATTTATATCTATGGGCTAGGGTTGTACTGTATACCGGTACTGTTATAGTCTTACAGTCGAACCACGAACACTGGTACTCCTTAGTTCTGTGTACTTTCCCCCTGGCTCTTCTCCCTATATACAAACTGCTGCACCTCTAGTCACCAGCCGGTAAAGCTGCTCAAGTTTGCGGACGACACTACCCTCATCGGGCTCATCTCGGATGGCGACGAGTCCGCCTACAGGAGAGAGGTGGACCGGCTGGCGTCCTGGTGCAGCTTCAACAACCTGGAGCTGAACGCCCAGAAAACAGTGGAGATAATCGTGGACTTCAGGAATGTCACAGCCCCACCACCCCCCCCTTACCCTGATTGACTCTCCCACCCCCGTGTCCATTGTGGACTCTTTCCGTTTCTTGGGCACCACCATCACTACCTTAAGTCGGAGCCGACCATCAGCTCAAGAAAGCCCAGCAGAGGATGTACTTCCTGCGGCAGCTGAGGAAACCTAAGGTGCCGACTGGGATGCTGGTGCAGTTTTACTCGGCCATCATCGAGTCCATCCTCACATCCTCCATCACCGTGTGGTTCCCCGGTACCACAGTCCATGATAAGCATCGACTGCAGCTTGCTGCAGAGAAGGTGATTGTCTGCAAGCTCCCATCCCTCCAGGATCAGGAGACGTGTGGGTCGGATCACAGCTAACTCTCCTCCCCCCGGACACAAACTATTCTCCCCTCCCCCCTGAGGCAGGAGACTATGGTCCATCCGGACCAAACCTGGGCATATTAAGGCCCGGGGGGCACATGCGGCCCTTTAAGCTTTTCAATCTGGCCCGTCGGACATTCCCAAATAATTTTTTTTAGATCCTTAAGAGGGAAAGTGATGTTTTCAAATGACCTTAAGTCTTGAACTATACAAAGTATTTCAATGGTTGCAATCTGCACTTTTGCATGATATACTAGTAACGATGGTAATCTAATTAGTTACTATGGTAGTCTATTTAGTTACTATGGTCATCTAAGTCACAGCAGCTCAGACGAAGCACCAAGCAGTGTGGGCGGGGAGCGTTTCCACAGAGCGTGTGTCATGCGGGTGTCAGGGACAGACGCGGAAGGAGATTTTTACAACAAAGTTTTAAAGTTTAGTGTTTTATCACATATATCAGATTGTAGATGGGGTTTATTTCACTGGTTTAAATGTAACTTAGATATTGGGTGTCACTATGTAAAGCGCTTTGAGTCACTTGAGAAAAGCGCTATATAAATATAATTCACTTCACTTCACTTATTTTTACCCTTTGCGTTCATATTTTGCTGCGTTTGTTGCATATTTGTTGTGTTTCGCTTGATTGTAAAATATGTGGATGGAGAGGGTAGGTGGCGTTCATATGTTGTCAATATTCAGTATTTTATCCCTCATAGTTAACATTGTAAACCCCATAGTCTTTATTTTCATGTACAGTCTGCATGTCTCATCAGTAAAAATAATTTAAAATTCCATTCCGCTTTTTAAGGAGGTCTGTCATAACGTTTTCAGCATTCAGTCAGACATTATTGTGAGGTTTTGTATAGATATACCAGCCCCTAGACACATTTTTTTTCCTCTAACTTTGGCCCTCCGAGTCCAAATAATCGCCCAGGCCTGATCCAGACTCACATCTCCCGCACCCTGAACAGTTTTTTCCTCTCGGCCAACAATAACAAGATCTGATAGCTCAGTTGCAGCCCATTTTTATTACCTATTCTGGTTTATATTTGTTTTATGTTGCACGATTGCACCAAAAACAATTCCTAGTTTGTGAACCCGTTCTCAAACAATGGCGATAAAAAGTATTCTGATTCTAATTCTGATTCTGATAACTTCAGCTGCCTTTTACTTTGCAACAGTGAGTTGCCTGCATCAACTTAAGACATAATTCATGTCACAATTCATTCCAGACAGATGCTATCCGGTCTGAAAAATAAAGCTAATGTGCCTCACCCAGAAAGGAGAGCCTTTAAATGGACGTCTGCCAAAGGCACGCCAACTCTCAGCAGACTGAGCGTCATGAGCGAAAGAGGAGAACAATGAGGTACGATAAGAAGCGAGGACCCCTCTGACATCTTTATCAGTTCAAACACTCGCACACGCTGGGAGCCTCCAATCTTCTCCATGACCGGTTGTAGCCGAGGGAGAGACGCCGCCCTTGTAGAAAAGTTCAAAAGTGTCATTGAATAACTCACTTGGACTATGTTGCATTGCGGTGCGGAGCGGCGAGCATCTTTGGGTTTTGCCTAGTCATGTTGATAGGAAGCCTATCGCTCAAGAATTAATTGAAAAAAAAAACTAAAAGTATTGTCGTTCTACAAGAAACAGACAATCAATGCATGCAAGATTCAATTGCTTTTTTAAAGAGGTCACTAAATTTCCAGACCAGACTCGTGAACTCTATGTTAAATGCAACTGTATAACACATTGGTATACAACAGCCTTCCCGGTAAGGTTTATTCAGGTGTACTGGAGAGGAGGCTACGTCGGATAGTCGAACCTCGGATTCAGGAGGAACAGTGTGGTTTTCGTCCTGGTCGTGGAACTGTGGACCAGCTCTATACTCTCGGCAGGGTTCTTGAGGGTGCATGGGAGTTTGCCCAACCAGTCTACATGTGCTTTGTGGACTTGGAGAAGGCATTCGACCGTGTCCCTCGGGAAGTCCTGTGGGGAGTGCTCAGAGAGTATGGGGTATCGGACTGTCTTATTGTGGCGGTCCGCTCCCTGTACGATCAGTGCCAGAGCTTGGTCCGCATTGCCGGCAGTAAGTCGAACACATTTCCAGTGAGGGTTGGACTCCGCCAAGGCTGCCCTTTGTCACCGATTCTGTCCATAATTTTTATGGACAGAATTTCTAGGTGCAATCAAGGCGTTGAGGGGTTCCGGTTTGGTGACCGCAGGATTAGGTCTCTGCTTTTTGCAGATGATGTGGTCCTGATGGCTTCATCTGACCGGGATCTTCAGCTCTCACTGGATTGGCTCGCAGCCGAGTGTGAAGCGACCGGAATGAGAATCAGCACCTCCAAGTCCGAGTCCATGGTTCTCGCCCGGAAAAGGGTGGAGTGCCATCTCCGGGTTTGGGAGGAGACCCTGCCCCAAGTGGAGGAGTTCAAGTACCTAGGAGTCTTGTTCACGAGTGAGGGAAGAGTGGATCGTGAGATCGACAGGCGGATCGGTGCGGCGTCTTCAGTAATGCGGACGTTGTATTGATCCGTTGTGGTGAAGAAGGAGCTGAGCCGGAAGGCAAAGCTCTCAATTTACCGTTCGATCTACGTTCCCATCCTCACCTATGGTCATGAGCTTTGGGTCATGACCGAAAGGACAAGATCACGGGTACAAGCGTCCAAAATGAGTTTCCTCCGCCAGGTGGCGGGGCTCTCCCTTAGAGAAAGGGTGAGAAGCTCTGCCATCCGGGAGGAACTCAAAGTAAAGCCGCTGCTCCTCCACATGGAGAGGAGCCAGATGAGGTGGTCCGGGCATCTGGTCAGGATGCCACCCGAACGCCTCCCTATGGAGGTGTTTAGGGCACGTTCAACCGGTAAGAGGCCACGGGGAAGACCCAGGACACGTTGGGAAGACTATGTCTCCCAGCTGGCCTGGGAACGTCTCGGGATCCCCCGGGAAGAGCTGGACGTAGTGGCTGGGGAGAGGAAAGTCTGGGCTTCCCTACTTAGGCTGTTGCCCCCGAGACCCGACCTCAGATAAGCGGAAGAAGATGGATGGATGGATGAATCTTACTTGAAAATACTGTTTAGGAGTATATAATAAAACAAGATGTGGAATGTGCAGACTTATTAGTTTGCCACTGTTATTTCCACACTTGAATGTGATGTGGCAGTGGTGGAAGTCGCACAAAACAACAGGAGGCATCAAACACAAAGTTTGTGTCCGGGGCAGAAAGAATATCTTGCCCACGCCTCAAGATGAACGGTTGTTTATACTTCTATCTCAAAGTGGATAAAGAACTTGGGATTACAAAAAGGGCCACATTTCCCAAGACTATCAAATCCAATGTGGTTTCAGTCACAGTCCTGTGATGCCATCATGGAGACTGATGGACTGCCGAGAATAAATAGAAATATCAGTTTTTGCCTTCCTGATTAATTACGTCTATTCAAGTCTGCACTTTTACTAGATGGCCCTCTTGAGGCTTTTTGTGTTATTATTTGTTGTTTGTAGAAGCTGTATCATAAAGCTTTTAAAGAGACGGAAGGGGAAGGGGGAGGATTCTGGACATTCATCAAACCGTGATACAACTGAAAAAGAAGTTCAAAGCTAACGAGCAGACAACAAAGAGTTGCATCTTTCCATAGCACAAAATTGGCTCGGTCATTCTTTTTGTAATGCAATTTATAAAACAGATTGCTTCGAGTGTGGTCATTCTATCAAGAGACTGCGCTCCCCTTCCCTGGTTCCATCTGTCGGTGCCTCTTTTAAGCTGTGGGCAGAACTTTAAAGAAATAGTTGATGTTCAAAGATGTCCTTGCTGGCCTCCTCCTCCTGTTTTAGACTGGGAGTGGAACAAATAAACAATCTTTCGTCTTATTCATCACACCTATAGTTACACGACTACTGTATCAGCGGACCCTTCAGAAGTCAGTGGAATGCTGCTTCGATTCGTGTATCATCTAAAGCAGGGCTATTTTACTGGTGGTTTGGGGGCTAAATCCAGCCCGGGAATAAATAAATAAATAAACAAATAAATGGGTTGTACTTGTGTAGCGCTTTTCTACCTTCAAGGTACTCAAAGCGCTTAGACACTACTTCCACATTTACCCATTCACACACACAGTCACACACTGCTGGAGGGAGCTGCCATGCAAGGCGCTAACCAGCACCCATCAGGAGCAAGGGTGAAGTGTCTTGCTCAGGACACAACGGACGTGATGATTACTTCTATGTGTAGAAATCTTTATTTATAATAGAATCACTCGTTTATTTTTCAACAAGTTTTTATTTATTTTTATATGTTTTTTTCCAAATAGTTCAAGTAAGACCACTACAAATGAGCAATATTTTGCACTGTTATACAATTTAATAAATCAGAAACTGATTTATCTCTTTTTTTCAACCAAAAATGCTTTGCTCTGATTAGAGGGTACTTGAATTCAAAAAATGTTCACAGGGGGTACATCACGGAAAAATTGTTGAAAACCACTGGTCTATGACATTTCAATTCTAAATTTACAACCAAAACCCGTTTCAACAAAAATATTGTTTTTTGACTACCAATGAAATCAAGAGCCCTTTTGTGGGCTCTGAACCGAGGATGTCGTTGTGGCTTGTGCAGTCCTTTGAGACACTTGTGATTTAAGGCTATATAAATAAACATTGATTGATTGATTGACCTTGTACGATGTCTTGCAGGATGGTTTTTGCAAGGCCTGAGGATCTGGTGATGTGTCCGTACTACCTAATTTTCTCGGTTTCCGCTTTATAACTAATGGCTTGGCTGATCTTTTGCCGGACTTCTTCGTTTTTTACATGTTGGGTGTAGGAGATACCCATGAGTCTTCTGTAGCATCTCATCTCCACGTTCTGAATTCTCTTCTGCAGCTCTGCTCTAAGGGTCCACGTTTCAGAGGCTAAAAGGAAGATCAACATTACTCTAATCTCACCTTTGATGCCAGACTGATTAGATTAGATAGATTAGATAGTACTTTATTTATTCCGTCAGGAGAGTTCCTTCAGGAAAATTACAATATTCAGCACAATCCCATTCAAGATCCGACAAACATTACAGGGAGACAGAACAGGATCGCTGACGGGTCTGCCGGCTTCCAGCGCCCCTTACAAAAAAGATGACATACAGGTAAACAAGGGGGGGGATGGGGGAGAATAGAAGATTAAAATAAAATTTAAAAAAATCGGTCTTAGCCTGGGCCCTGGAGTGGGGGTGCAGACTGAGGCCAAGGGGAAAAAAACAAAACAAAAAAAAAACAACAACTCACAGCCATAGTACACATGTAAGAGGGAAACATCAAACATCAAAGAACACAGAGGACATTAAAGACATTAAAGCAGCAGATACAATCAGACACTTCCACATAAGATAGATAGATAGATAGTACTTTATTGATTCCTTCAGGAGAGTTCCTTCAGGAAAATTAAAATTCCAGCAGCAGTGTACAGAGTTGAGATCAATTTAAAGAAAAAAGTAAATAATGGGGGTTTAAATGGAAACAAAATAGAGAAATATTACAAAAAAATATTACATAAAGCTGTGAATAAAAAGTAAAATAAACATATACACTGTGGTGGCCTCTGCGGTGTTCCACGCCATTGTCCGCTGGGGTGATGTTTGTGTCTTTCCATATGGGCTTGAGTTTTGAGTTGATTGAGCACTTCTGGCAAGGACTTCTTCTCGTTTGGATCCTTCATCGGACATGATTGCACTGAGATGAGTTCCGAACCCTGAAAACAAACATTTTGGCAGCCAATCCCTGAAAACCACCATGGACCACTGTAAACACATTGGCAGATCCTTGTGTTGACATTTTAACCTCGCTTGAAAACATAGAAAAACTTGTGGTTAAAACTTGTGATTTACATAACTAAGGCATTCCTCCGGTCACCCCTTTAGGTCCCCTTCTTTTTAGCAGTTAAACCTTTTTTGTGGTGGGATTTGTGATGTGTGGGATGTGTTTAGGGCACGTCCAGCTGGTAGGAGGCCACGGGGAAGACCCAGGACACGTTGGGAAGACTATGTCTCCCGGCTGGACTGGGAACGCCTCGGGATCCCCCGGGAAGAGCTAGACGAAGTGGCTGGAAATAGGGAAGTCTGGGCTTCCCTGCTTAGGCTGCTGCCCCCGCGACCCGACCTCGGATAAGCGGAAGATGATGGATGGATGGATGGATGGATTTGTGAAGCTAAGGTGCTACTGTGGCTTGTTTACTTCAGGTGCAGTCAGTAGTTAAACTTCCTTAGTTATATTAACAGTGTTCCTCAGGGTTCAAGTTTAGGTCATCTATTTTTTCTATTATGATTGTGCTACACAATTGGTGGCCTGAAAAGTCAGTGATGGACTACAATTTTGTAGCAGATTCTTAAAAACAAATTGAGAGTGCTGTTTTAGAAATCATCTTTGACAAGTTTTTTTGCAGAAGGTCCTTTAAGACAGCGGAGTGCTCTTGTAACTCTGACAGACGGGCAAAAATTAAATATCTACTGTAGAAGACACTTGTTCTTTGGAATGTACAAAATAAAAATGTTATAAGCCTCCCCGGTCTCTAGCTCTCTGGAAATGCAGCCCCCAAAACCAATTTAGTTGTATATCCTTGATCCACAGTCCACTTCAGTGTTTTTCAACCTTTTTTTGAGCCAAGGCACATTTTTTTCATTGAGGCACACCACAAGAAGAAATTATTTAAAAAATTAAACTCAGTAACAGAGTTTTTATTGACAATAAAAAGTTGTTGCCGCAATTGTTGGATATGAATTCACACTAGAGATGCGCGGTTTGCGGTTTTATCCGTGGATTCCGCGGGTCGGGCGGTTTGGGGGGTTTGGTGCTAGCGGCGTGTATAATATAGTCAGGAATAGTCATGGATGCAAAGGATTCTGGGTATTTGTTGTGTTGCGTTTATGTTGTGTCACTGTGAGGATGTTTTCCCGAAATGGGTTTGTCATTCTTGTTTGGTGTGGCTTCACAGTGTGGTGCATATTAGTAAGAGTGTTAAAGTTGTTTATATCACAACCATCAGTGTACTCTGCGTCACCCAGTATGCCTTGCAGTCGTGTGCGTGTGTCTGCGGAAGCCACATACAACATATTGCTATTTATTGCTGTGGGGCGGTATAGCTCGGTTGGTAGAGTGGCCGTGCCAGCAATTTGCGGGTTGCAGGTTCGATTCCCGCTTCCGCCATCCTAGTCACTGCCGTTGTGTCCTTGGGCAAGACACTTGACCCACGTGCTCCCAGTGCCACCCACACTGGTTTAAATGTAACTTAGATATTGGGTTTCACTATGTAAAAGCGCTTTGAGTCACTAGAGAAAAGCGCTATATAAATATAATTCACTTCACTGGACTGGCAAGCAGTTTGTACATGTTGTAGAAGGCGTTCAAGGCAGTGGCTTCATTGCACGCCCTTTTTCTTGTTCTTTGGATGAGCACCAGCAAATATTGGCGAGAATGGTTGCGGCTCTCGCTGTCTTCTTTACTCTGTGAAACGGGTCAAAATAGCTCTTTGAGTGGTAAAGGTCGTCGACTCCTAATATATAACAACGGGCGGGTGGCAGGGCGGTTGCGGTTTTGATAAAATGTTGGTTCGGGTGGATGGCGGGTGGATGACGACTTTAGTGATGTGGTTGCGGATGATATAATTGCCTATACACACATCTCTAATTCACACCATAACCAAGCATGCATCACTATAGCTCTTGTCTCAAAGTAGGTGTACTGTCACCACCTGTCACATCACGATGTGAATTATTTTGAGTTTTTTGCTGTTTTCTTGTGTGTAGTGTTTTACGTCTTGCCTATTTTGGTGTTTTTTCCTCTTTTGTTGGTATTTTCCTGTTGCAGTTTCATGTCTTCCTTGAGCGGCATTCCCCGCATCTGCTTTGTTTGTGCGATCGAGACCATCTAAGTTTTGTGGACACTATCCTTCTTTGTGGGGACATTGTTGATTGTCATGTCATGTTCGGATGTAGTCTGTGGACGCAGTCTTTGCTCCACACGCTGTAACACTTGCGTTAAAAAGCGGTTATTCATCCTCTCCTTAAAAGACCTAACCTCGATCCTGACCTCATGGTAAACTACCGACCGGTGTCTCACCTTCCCTTTATTTCGAAAATCCTCGAAAAAATTGTTGCAGAGCAGCTAAATGAGCACTTAGCGTTTAACAATCTATGTGAAACCTTTCAATCCGGTTTCAGGGCAAATCACTCGACTGAGACAGCCCTCGCAAAATTGACTAATGATCTATTGCTAACGATGGACTCTGATGCGTCATCTATGTTGCTGCTCCTCGATCTTAGCGCTGCTTTCGATACCGTCGATCATAATATTTTATTAGAGCGTATCAAAATACGAATTGGTATGTCAGACTCAGCCCTGTCATGGTTTAACTCTTATCTTACTGATAGGATGCAGTGTGTCTCCCATAACAATGTGACCTCGGACTATGTTAAGGTAACGTGTGGAGTTCCCCAGGGTTCGGTCCTTGGCCCTGTACTCTTCAGCATCTACATGCTGCCGCTAGGTGACGTCATACGCAAATACGGTATTAGCTTTCACTGTTATGCTGATGACACCCAACTCTACATGCCCCTAAAGCTGACCAACACGCCGGACTGTAGTCAGTTGGAAGCGTGTCTTAATGAAATTAAACAATGGATGTCCGCTAACTTTTTGCAACTTCCATCCATCCATCCATCCATTTTCTACCGCTTATTCCCTTTCGGGGTCGCGGGGGGCGCTGGCGCCTATCTCAGCTACAATCGGGCGGAAGGCGGGGTACACCCTGGACAAGTCGCCACCTCATCGCAGGGCCAACACAGATAGACAGACAACACTCACACTCACATTCAAACACTAGGGCCAATTTAGTGTTGCCAATCAACCTATCCCCAGGTGCATGTCTTTGGAGGTGGGAGGAAGCCGGAGTACCCGGAGGGAACCCACGCATTCACGGGGAGAACATGCAAACTCCACACAGAAAGATCCCTAGCCTGGATTTGAACCCAGGACTGCAGGACCTTCGTATTGTGAGGCAGACGCACTAACCCCTCTGCCACCGTGAAGCCCTTTTTTTTGCAACTTAATGCCAAAAAAAACGGAAATGCTGATTATCGGTCCTGCTAGACACCGACCTCTATTTAATAATACAACTTTAACATTTGACAACCAAATAATAAAACAAGGTGACTCTGTAAAAAATCTGGGTATTATCTTCGACCCAACTCTCTCCTTTGAGTCACACATTAAAAGCGTTACTAAAACGGCCTTCTTTCATCTCCGTAATATCGCTAAAATTCGCTCCATTTTGTCCACTAAAGACGCCGAGATCATTATCCATGCGTTTGTTACGTCTCGTCTCGATTACTGTAACGTATTATTTTCGGGTCTCCCCATGTCTAGCATTAAAAGATTACAGTTGGTACAAAATGCGGCTGCTAGACTTTTGACAAGAACAAGAAAGTTTGATCATATTACGCCTGTACTGGCTCACCTGCACTGGCTTCCTGTGCACTTAAGATGTGACTTTAAGGTTTTACTACTTACGTATAAAATACTACACGGTCTAGCTCCAGCCTATCTTGCCGATTGTATTGTACCATATGTCCCGGCAAGAAATCTGCGTTCAAAAGACTCCGGCTTATTAGTGATTCCTAGAGCTCAAAAAAAGTCTGCGGGCTATAGAGCGTTTTCCGTTCGGGCTCCAGTACTCTGGAATGCCCTCCCGGTAACAGTTCGAGAGGCTACCTCAGTAGAAGCATTTAAGTCTCACCTTAAAACTCATTTGTATACTCTAGCCTTTAAATAGACCTCCTTTTTAGACCAGTTGATCTGCCGCTTCTTTTCTTTCTCCTATGTCCCCCCCTCCCTTGTGGAGGGGGTCCGGTCCGATGACCATGGATGAAGTACTGACTGTCCAGAGTCGAGACCCAGGATGGACCACTCGTCGGGACCCAGGATGGACCGCTCGCCTGTATCGGTTGGGGACATCTCTACGCTGCTGATCCGCTTGAGATGGTTTCCTGTGGACGGGACTCTCACTGCTGTCTTGGAGCCACTATGGATTGAACTTTCACAGTATCATGTTAGACCCGCTCGACATCCATTGCTTTCGGTCCCCTAGAGGGGGGGGGTTGCCCACATCTGAGGTCCTCTCCAAGGTTTCTCATAGTCAGCATTGTCACTGGCGTCCCACTGAATGTGAATTCTCCCTGCCCACTGGGTGTGAGTTTTCCTTGCCCTTTTGTGGGTTCTTCCGAGGATGCTGTAGTCGTAATGATTTGTGCAGTCCTTTGAGACATTTGTGATTTGGGGCTATATAAATAAACATTGATTGATTGATTGATGTAAGTCTTTGCTGTCGTCCAGCATTTTGTGTTTGGTTTACTTTGCAGCCAGTTCAGTTTTAGTCTCGTTTTGCATAGCCATGCCTAAGCTTCAATGCCTTTTCTTAGTGGCACTCACCTTTTGTTTATTTTTGGTTTTGTCAGGCTTGCCCCTGACAGTTTGGTTGTGTCTTAGTGTTTTCCTCTGTGTGTGTAGTATTTCCTTTCTTTAGTTCCTGTCAGCGCTCTTATTCTGTCTGTTTCCTGTCTTTTTCCCTGAGCGCTGTTTTCCCCCCAGCTGCAGGTGATTGGCACCTGGCCACACCTGGTGTCAATCAGCCCGCTCCTATTTTTACCTGCTTTTGTCTTCCAGTCAGATGCTCGATTATTGGCGATGTCACTTCTGTATTGTCGCTCCTGTTGTGTTGTTTCGTGTCGTGTCATTTCATTGCAGCGTAGCGGTAAGCTATATTTCGGTAGCTTACTGTCTTTTGTTCCCTCTTTTCCGTTTTGTTTTTATTCTACAAGTAACGACTTCTGTTTTCCTGTTCGCTACCCGCTAGCTTCCACGCTAGGCCCTTTTTGTGTTCTAGCTCCCATGTTAGCTCTCTTAGTTGGTTATCCGCCTTGTGCGCGCTTTTTGTTGTACCCCTTTGGTTAGTTCTTGTTTTAGTATCTTTATTAAATCATGTTTTCTTGACCAATGCCTGCCTCCATCTCTGCATCTTGGGGTTCGTCACCAACTAACTTTGACAGGTTAAAGCATTAAATACATTTTTACCTGCACACTGCCTTCCGCTGTCATCTACATGTTGTGATCACGGAAAATCATCGTCATCTCACACGATCTACCTACAAACCAATTACCTACCTGCACATTAATTGCGAATTATAATTACTGGTGTGCAAAAAATATTTTTCAACTCAATTAGGTGAAATTACATAATCTCCCACGGCACACCAGACTGTATCTACTTTGTAACCCTTTCTCTTCTTCTTTTGTACTCTGTCTCTTCTGCAGGTGTCAGAGAGGTGTGACTATGTTTTCGTGAATGGCAAGGAAATGAAGGGCAAAGTAAAGATGGCAGTGAACTTCACCTACACCTATCTGAGTGCTCAGCTCGAGCTCAACGTGTGGATCCCTCGACTTCCCCTCCAGATTGAAGTGTCTGACACGGAGCTGAGCCAGATCAAAGGGTGGCGGGTCCCCATCATGGCCAGCAATCCCAGGTACAGCGTTGGTATACAATATCAAGCGTTGATCCTTCGACAAACTTGGTTGTAAAGTTCAAGTTGCTGACTGGGCTCCAAGATTCAATGTGTGTTCCTCAACCGAACAAAAAATATTATTTCAATGTCCAACACAAAACTAAAAAACAGTACCCATTCAATTTTCAGTGTTCTTCCAGTCTCAAAAACTTTTCATAAGACTGTCTTGAAAAAAATGCTTCTTTAAATACAAACAAATATAAACATTTAAAAGGTTTAAAGACACTCAGGGCTTTCAAATATTAAGATCCACATTACAAGAGCCAAACTATTTGTTCTGCACTATCAGTTGGCGTGTTGTGGGTGATCTACTAAGACTTCATGTACAATTGACACCATATTTAAATGAACATTTTGTGTGTATTACAGATGTCACCATGGAGACACTAATTTCCTCCACATTTATGGCATCATATTGTCTAACCTGTGGCGTTTTGTCGTTTTGTTAACATGGAACACACATTCATAATCTTTATCAAAGTTTCCAGGCTATATTTAAGCAACCTTAGATTAGATTAGATAGTACTTTATTTATTCCGTCAGGAGAGTTCCTTCAGGAAAATTAAAATTTTCAGCACAATCCCATTCAAGATCAGACAAATATTACAGGGAGACAGAACAGGATCGCTGATGCCTTAATCAAGGCGTAGACTTTGGTGGGGTTTGTTTTCCCATTTTGCAAAATGATTGGGACGGACGTGGCATGAAGGTAGAAACATCTTTAATCTTAACTCAAAAATATTCCAAAAAACAAAGGGTATTAACAAAAGGCGGTCTCAGTGGAGGTTCAAAACTTGACTATGAAAACAAAACTTGCGCTAAGGCAAAACTATGGACATGAACTAAAACTTGCACAAGGGCAGAACTAGGAACAACTAAAACGAAAACACTTACTGTGACCGAGAAAAGGGTATGAAAAAAAGCAGCATGGATATCACGGGTTTGTCGAAGGTGATAGATGGTGTGTGGGAGGTGATGTCGCCAGGCTGACTGCCTGGCGACTACAGGTTTAAATAATGCTGTGGTGATTAGTGAAAACAGGTGCGTGACTCAAAATGTGAAACAGGTCGAACTAATGGTTGCTATGTTGACAAAACAGGCAGGAACTGACTGTCCAAAAACCAAACAGAACATGACTTAAACAAAAACATGATCACAGACATATATATATGCATACATCATTTTATTTTTTTTTTTTAAACAGTAACATTTGGAGCTTTGGGGGGCTCAAATTGATTAGAAAATATGTAAATTCCAGTAATATTAAAGACTGAAATAGGGCCACAAACAAAATCTTGTTTAAGGTCACAAAAGCCGGTTGTTTGTAAGAAGATGTCAGTTAGGGTTATGGGTTATGGGTAACCCTAATCCCAACCCATTAAAAGTTGTAGTATGACTAATAATACTTGAGAAGACTTGAAATCAGGTCTAAATTAAGCTAAATTAAACATATTCCGAGCTTTGCAAAGAAAATTAGCATAAAGACAAGGGCAACTGAAATATCAAGTTAAAATGGACATAAAGCAATTTGTGTCATGCATTCAGCACAAGATGTTTAATGGAAATAGTATGTGACCGTTTTTTTTCCCCGACACTTTTTCAGGTAGTATTCGTCTATGTAGGTTTGAAAAGTTTGTTAAAGGCCTACTGAAACTCACTACTACCGACCACGCAGTCTGATAGTTTATATATCAAAGATGAAATATGATTTGAGACATTTGTGATTTGGGGCTATATAAATAAACATTGATTGATTGAAATATTAACATTGCAACACATGCCAATACGGCCATTTTAGTTTACTAAATTGCAATTTTAAATTTCGCGCGGAAGTATCATGCTAAAACGTAATGACGCGTGTGCGTGACGTCACGAATTGTAGAGGGCATCTTGTTCCAGCACCGTTCCCAGCTATAAGTCGTCTGTTTTCATCGCATAATTCCACAGTATTATGGACAACTGTGTTTGCTGAATCTTTTGCTGTTTTTTCAATGAATAATAGAGACGTCAAAGAAGAAAGCTGTAGGTGGGAAGCGGTGTATTGCGGCCGCCGTTAGCAACACAAACACAGCCGGTGTTTCATTGTTTACATTCCCGAAAGATGACGGTGAAGCTTTACTATGGAACAGAGCGGTCAAGCGAACTTGGTTGGATTGGACCACACACACAAAGTACAGTGTATTATGCAGCGATCATTTCGAAAGATTGTGTTTCGAAGAGGGTCCCTTGCGAAGGGCAGAGATGGGCATCGCCCCCACCCTTTGACTGGTGCTAAAGAACGGTGCGGTGATATGACCTTATAATCTTACTAAAATGACAATTGTATTCTGTATTATCAGTAAAGTGCAGCTGAGAAACCCATGGTGTCGGTCGTGTTCCATAAACAACACACAACGCGGAGGAAAAGACCACCGGTTACATAATAACATCTGAATCCCTCCCACTGTATAGTCTTTTTTTTTTTTCTAGTCCTTCACTCTCACTTTCTTCATCCATGAATCTTTCATCCTCGCTCAAATTAACGGGAAAATTGTCGCGTTCTCTGTCCGAATCGCTCTCGCTGCTGGTGGCCATGATTGTAAACAATGTTCAGATGTGAGGAGCTCCACAACCCGTGACGTCACTCGCATATCGTCTGCAACTTTCGGTACAAGCAAGGCTTTTTTATCAGCACCAAATGTTGCGAACTTTATGTCGATGTTCTCTACTCAATCCTTTCAGCAAAAATATGGCAATATCGCGAAATGATCAATTATGACACCTAGAATGGACCTGGTATCCCCGTTTAAATAAGAAAATCTCATTTCAGTTGGCCTCTAAATAAAACAAACAACTCTGCATTAGGACAGCCTTCTGGCTATATATCAACAGTAATACACATTATCATTGTCTTGTAACAAAAACAAGCCTAATATGTCAGATTGCTTTTATTCCTAGTGATACCCAATATAGGCTGAAGTTGAAATCAATATAGGCTCGGATGAAATAATGATGCGATGTGTAATCAAACATTCCCTCAGCCGTCCAGTCGCACCTCCAGACCTACGGACACTTACAGGCTGATCCGAAAATGGCTGACCTGTGCAATACCGGCAGCTTTAGTTGGCCTGCCACTGCACCTCTCGGTCGTCAGTCGGACAGAACATTATTAGAGCTGTCTGGAGGTCATATGTCTCTCCTGGGGCCTCATCACCAGCAGCCTCTGCCTGCAATGCTTCTCCAACACTCTTGAATCGCATCAATAGGTGGAAAAACTATAAGACCATACCTGCTCTAATTACTATTGGAAAAAGGTTGAACTCAGTGTCATCCTGTGCACCAGTGAGCTAATTACTTCGCCCTCTTCTTTTTTAAATGACATAAGTAGAGGAATCCCAGACGTGCGCAGAGTGACTTTATCAGCAGGGACAGCCGAGTTGTGTTGGAGTTGTTGATGCCAGCATACAGTGGGGCAAAAAAAGTATTCAGTCAGCCACCGATTGTGCAAGTTCTCCCACTTAAAATGATGACAAAGGTCTGTCATTTTCATCATAGGTACACTTCAACTGTGAGAGACAGAATGTGAAAAAAAAAATCCAGGAATTCACATTGTAGGAATTTTAAAGAATTTATTTGTAAATTACATATTTGGTCAAGCATTCAAAGCTCAAATGAGACGGCGTGGCGCAGTGGAAGAGTGGCCGTGCGCAACCCGAGGGGCCCTGGTTCAAATCCCACCTAGTACCAACCTCGTCACGTCCGTTGTGTCCTGAGCAAGACACTTCACCCTTGCTCCTGATGGGTACTGGTTGGCGCCTTGCATGGCAGCTCCCTCCATCAGTGTGTGAATGTGTGTGTGAATGGGTAAATGTGGAAGTAGTGTCAAAGCGCTTTGAGTACCTTGAAGGTAGAAAAGCGCTATACAAGTACAACCCATTTACCATTTATCTCACTGATGGAAGGAGGTTTTGGCTCAAAATCTCAGGATATATGGCCCCATTCATTCTTTCCTTAACACGGATCAACCGTCCTGTCCCCTTAGCAGAAAAACAGCCCCAAAGCATGATGTTTCCACCACCATGCTTCACAGTAGGTGTGGTGTTCTTGGGATGCAACTCAGTATTTTTCTTCCTCCAAACACGACGAGTTGAGTTTATACCAAAAAGTTATATTTTAGTTTCATCTGACCACATGACATTCTCCCAATCCTCTGCTGTATCATCCATGTATCCATTTTGGTCAACTCCTAGTGTTTGGAGGAAGAAGAATACCGAGTTGCATCCCAAGAACACCACACCTACTGTGAAGCATGGGGGTGGAAACATCATGCTTTGGGGCTGTTTTTCTGGTAAGGGGACAGGACCATTGATCCGTGTTAAGGAAAGAATGAATGGGGCCATGTATCGTGAGATTTTGAGCGAAAACCTCCTTCCATCAGTGAGAGCTTTGAATGATTGACCAAATACTTATTTTCCGCCATAATTTACAACAAATTCTTTAAAATTCCTACAATGTGAATTCCTGGATTTTTTTTTTCACATTCTGTCTCACACAGTTGAAGTGTACTTAAGATGAAAATTACAGACCTCTGCAGTGTTAATTTTGATTGCAAAATTTGATTTAGTTTTAGTCACAGTCTTTTGACTAAAATGTGATTTAGTTTTAGTCATAATTTAGTTATTTAAATTGTTTTAGTTTTAGTCTAGTTTTAGTTGACAAAATATTTATTTATTTATTTATTTCGGCAATCTTCACATAAAAACAAAGAACAACAACAAAAAAAGAAAATAAAAAAAACACTCATTTGAGCAATGATTGATCCGAAAGGGTGTAGGTTGAAGCAACGCTTATATAAACCTACCCCAACAAGAACAAGGTTCAAAATATATAAAATCTAAACATGCTTCACTTATATTAATTTTTTTTTTTTTAAACAATATATAAGCAACATATATGTAGCACACGTCTCATATACACAGTTTAACATTTAAATCAAACATATACATTTGTACACTTATATATATATATATATATATATATATATATATATATATATATATATATATATATATATATATATATATATATATATATATATGTATATATTATATATACACAATTTATTTAAATTCCATATAAAGTGGTTATATATACATTTTAATATAACCTATATGTATAATTATGAAATCATAAATTGTATTTATATACATATTATATATTATTGTCTTTCTAAAACAATGTTTGCTCTTCTTTCTTATATTTACTAATGAAATATCATAAGATTAAAGTCGACTAACGCAGGGGTGTCGAACTCAAATACAGAGTGGGCCAAAATTTAAAACTGAACAAAGCCGCGGGCCGAGGTTGAAAAAATAAACCTTTAATAGGGACCCAAAGAAGTTTTGCATTGAACATTGAACAAGCAAGGCTTACATAATTTTATAGTGACATGCAAAATCCAGTTACAAATAATAAAAAATATCAATGGCATATCAAATAAAATGTAAATAAAAATTGAATGCCTCTATTCTATTTGCAGCCCTCTGAGGTAAATATCAAAACAAACTTTTTCTGCAGGCTAATAATGAATTTGAAAATAAAATAACAATGAATGAATCAAACATTCAAGCCTTTAAGTAGCAAGAGAAAGTGCATGAAAAAAACCTTAATTATTTCTCAGTTTGCTACACTGATTTGCTTTAACACTGAATATGGAAAAAGCAACGCTTATATAACTTAATAGTGCAAAATCAACTTAAAAAAAACAAACGAAAAAACATCAATGGTATATAAAAAAAGTTTTAATGAAAAATTGAATGCCTCTTTTCTGTTTGCAGCCCTCTGAGGTAAATATTAACACTAACTTTTTCCCACAGGCGAATACATTTGAAAATAAAGTAACAATGAATAAAACAACCTTTCAGGCCTTTTTACTGCTCAGTTTGCGACACACGGTTGTTGGTAGCAAGCGGTGTTTATTGTTAGTGCTGCAAGGGATTCTGGGTATTTGTACTGTTGTGTTTATGTTGTGTTACGGTGCGGAATTTCTCCCGAAAATGTGTTTGTCATTCTTGCTTGGTGTGGGTTCACAGTGTGGTGCATATTTGTAACAGTGTTAAAGTTGTTTATACGGCCACCCTCAGTGTGACATGCATTGCATTCACTTGTGTGTGTAAAAGCCGCATATATTATGTGAAAGAAAATCGGACATAACGACAGGTTGTAGAAGACGCTAAAGGCAGTGCCTTTAAGGCATGCCCCCAATATTGTTGTCCGGGTAGAAATCGGGAGAAATTTGGGAGAATTGTTGCCCCGTGAGATTTTCGGGAGGGCCACTGAAATTCGGGACTCTTCTGGGAAAATTGGGAGGGTTGGCAAGTATGAGTATTAGCGGTAAATGCGGTGTACCGGTGGGCCAGCTCTAATGTTAATTGGAAATTGCCTCAAGGGCCAAATGAAATTACATGGCGGGCCAAATTTGGCCCGCGGGCCAGAGTTTGACACCCATGGACTAAAGGGTAATATGTAAACTTTCCCTTCAATTTCTGAAAGTCAAAGCAAAACGGCGGAAAAATCACCGATACAAGTCGTATTTTGATGAAAATCATGTCTCAAATTTAGCATTTCACGAGTAAGCCATGTAATGAAGTGAAGTGAAGTGAATTATATTTATATAGCGCTTTTTCTCGAGTGACTCAAAGCGCTTTACATAGTGAAACCCAATATCTAAGTTACATTCAAACCAGTGTGGGTGGCACTGGGAGCAAGTGGGTAAAGTGTCTTGCCCAAGGACACAACGGCAATGACTAGGATGGCGGAAGCGGGAATCGAACCTGCAACCCTCAAGTTGCTGGCACGGCCGCTCTACCAACCGAGCTAAACCGCCCCATAATAATAAACGGGATAACGTCGAGTGAGTTGTATGTTGTGGAAAATGCTTACCTGTGTGTGGATTTCGGGGTTATTCGACTGTAAATGTCGCTTCAAGTTTGTCGTGTTTTTCCCCGTAATCCTCGCGCCGCATTTCTTACACTGCGTCTTGTTATCTTTGACGTCAAATATAACATTTCCCCATATGTCCTCTCTCCTCTTCCTCCCCGGCGTTGACATGTTGTCTTCTGCAGCGCATTCAGTCTCAAACGCAAACTACGTTTACGTAACTTCCTTACCACTTCTGATTGGTTCTCTTCCCAACTCCTCCCGCCTCTTCCTAACGGAATGAGTTCCGATTGGATCTCGTCTCCGGCAGACGTTTTCGTCACGTTTTTATTCGTTGACAAATATGTCAATACACCTCGTCATTGTCTTAGTCCAAAAAAAGGTCGTTGACGATAACTATGACGGAAATTTTTCGTCGACAAAATCAACACTGGACCTCTGTCATCATTTTAAGTGGGAGAACTTGCACAATCGGTGGCTGACTAAATACTTTTTTGCCCCACTGTAACTGCTTGCTTTCCCCCGTCCTTTGCCCGTTCTTTTGTTTTCTTTATCAGGGGGTAACAGACGTGACCTTTTAAAGTAACACTTTGCTTGTTGGTGAGGAAGTCCGATGGTCCACTTTTCCTAAGCCTTCAAGGACGTAAGCCAAAGAGCTGCAATACCAAGTCAGGGGAACGTCTTCTATCAGGAAGGCTGGCAAAGTCGCGGCCGCACTGAGGGGGGAAGAGGAGACGTCAGGCCTGTTAGTCGGATTGTTGCAAACGCACTTCTCGTGAGAGTGGCAGTGCGTGTACGCCTCACCCCCTTCCCTCCCTAAGCCTTGTCAAAATGGAGACAAGATAAGCCCTCGCAGACAGCAAACTTAAGTGTAGGCGCATGCACCACTCCTTGAACACTTCTGGAAAATAGCTACAATACAGAGCTTCATTGCCTTTCTTCAGGCGATTAAAATAATCTGTCTCGTGGTTGTATATTTTAGATCCTTATCGTTTCTGCATGGCTGAAACCGCTGACTGTATAAAGACGGAAAGTCGTTTCCTGGTCAAATTTAAACAAAAAGAACCCCAACAGAATAACTCATGACCGAAAAAAAGGCCTTTGTTTATTCGGTATGTGAATACCTTATTTTTCTGATTAAAAATTGCTCCGGAGTATACGTCACAATTTAGTGTTGGAACAACCCTGAGACAAGTGAGAAGTGTTTTGTGAAAGGGAAACATCTGCTCCTCGAACGTAGACGCCAAGACATCCCCCTTCGTGATGGAAGACCATCCAGGTCTCTTGGTTGGTATGTAGGCCATGCAAACTACATGTTATTGCATAAAACCATTTTAATAAAGGTCATCGAATAAAACCTTGAGGTAACACAGCCTCAAGTAGGAGTGGGTGAATCTAAATTTTATATCATAATGTTCCAAACGCTCTGTGGAGGGAGGTATAGCCAGCGCTGATTGCAGGAGCAAAGGTCACCGCCTCTGTCCACGGTGCTATAGGCAGAGGACCATCAGACGGGGGGGGGGGGGGAGTGCTGACGGCGAGACTTAGATTTCACAGGTGGTACGTGTTAATCCAACCATCTGTCATCTTTGACAGTAAGCGGCCGGGAGCAGGGAGGGAGAGAGGATACGGACGTGACTGAGAAGTCACCTTCAATGAGGGAAAACTTTTGTGAAAAACATATGATCGTTAAAAACTTTGTTAAACCTACACGCTGAGCTCCTGTGCATTCAGTTTCAATATTTAGATAATAAATAACCTTTATAATTAGATTTGTGACAGTCGCTCGCTGTCGTCGTGCGGGTTCAATGGACCACCCAGGAAGGACATGGCTTTTGAGCAGGTTTGACTTCTTTATTTTTCAATAAAGCTTTGTCTCAGGACGGATTGCTTATCAGCTGCTCCTTTCCACTGCTTGCTCACGGTCCGTTCTTTCAGCCGCCGCCGTCGCTCTTCGATCGCTGCTGCGGACACTCCTCCTTCTGCCTCGATCTCTCCTCCTTCTCCCCTTTTATACAGTGTGAGGAGACAAGTCAATTGTGTCCCGGTGTGCGAGCCACGCACTTGATCTCGCTCGTAGCGTCGCTCCCAGGACGCCCCGCCTCTCCGCTCGGTCATCGTCTCCGCCTCCTCTCCGCCATCTTGGGCTGGGCTCCAGCGTGCCCTGCCGCTCTGTTTATTCGGTATGTGAATACCTTATTTTTCAGATTAGAAATTGCTCCCGAGTATACGTCGCACCGACCGAAAATGCATAATAAAGAAGGAAAAAACATATATATGTCGCACTGGAGTATAAGTCGCAGATTGGGGGGAAATTTATTTGATAAAATCGAACACCAAGAATAGACATTTGAAAGGCAATTTAAAGTGAATAAAGAATAGTGAACAACAGGCTGAATAAGTGTACGTTATATGACGCATTCTGTCACTCCTAATAGATAAATCCCATGAACTCTTCTTCCTCGATGTCGCTTCTAAAAAACTCTGCCAACTCCAAAGGTATGCGCCGCTTCCTCTTGTCGTTTTCTGCTGCATATTTCACTACGTCCAGCTTGTAATCTGCAGTACATGATTTCCCTTTATGTGCCATTTTTATTCAGCCCTTCTCAGTTTTTATAAGTTACCGCCAACAGTGAAATGATCCATTTTAATAGCAATGGCAGTAGCATATAGCATATTGCAGTTAGCATTCCATGACCCACAATGCACTTCTGCCATGACCGTCCCCCGCCGAATTCTTATTGGTTGACGCGTGTGTGATGATTGCTGACATTTTCTTCGTCTCTTCCGCGAATGAGATAGATAATATTATTTAATATTTTACGGTAATGTGTTAATAATTTCACATATATTTCGTTCCAGAGTATATCTCGCACTATAAACTATGAAAAAAACTGTGATTTATTGTCCGAAAAATACGGTATATAAAAGAAGATGTCCGTCCACATTAGAGATGCGCGGATAGGCAAGTATATCATCCGCAACCGCATCACCAAAGTCGTCATCCACCCGCCATCCACCCGAATTAACATTTTATCAGGACCGTACCCGCCCGCCAACCGCCCGCTCAATACCATCAGAGGTCGGCCGCCTTTACCACTCACAGAGCTATTTAAACCTGTTTCACAGAGTAATGAAGTCAATTGGAGCCGCTAACGTTCTCGCGACTATCCAATAGCGTTCGTCGTGATGACAAGAATATGGGCGTGATGTGAAGCCATTGCCTTAGACACCTTCAACAACATGTACGAACCGATTGTTGATCCGGCAACATTTTGTGTGCAGCTTCCGCAATCTCACGTACAAGATTGAAAGGCATACTGGGTGATACAGAGTACACTGATGGTTGTGATATTAACAACTTTAACACTTACTAATATGCGCCACGCTGTGAAGCCACACAATACAAGATTGACAAACACATTTCGGGAGAACATCCTCGCAGTAACACAACATAAACGCAACACAACAAATACCCACAATCCTTTGTATCCATGAGGGTTCCTGAATATATTTTACACCCCCGCGCCCCCAACCCCGCCCACCTTACTGACGTACGGGGGGGACTTCTGAACTGACTAGCAACTGCTAGCGGTGTGTATAAAATAGTCAGGATCTGTCATGAATACAAAGGATTCTGAGTATTTGTTGTGTTGCGTTTATGTTGTGTTACTGTGAGGATGTTCTCCCGAAATGTGTTTGTCGTTCTTAATTGGTGTGGCTTCACAGCATGGCGCATATTACTAGGAGTGTTAAAATTGTTTATATCACAACCATTAGTGTACTCTGTGTCACCCAGTATGCCTTGCAGTCGTGTGCGTGTTGCCGCCGAAGCCACACACAACATGATGCTGGACTGACAAGCAGATCGTACATGTTGTAGAAGGCGACAAAGTCAATGACTTCATAGCACGCCCTAATACTTATGATCTGGGTGACTGCCAGCAGTCATTTTAGAGAATATTAGCGTCTCCTATTGTCTTTTTCGCTTTATGACACATGTCCTAAATGGCTCTTTGAATGGCAAAGGATACCGATCCCAGAACCATATATATCAAATATTTCCGGATGGTTCAACCGCCACCCGCCCGAATCTAATTAAAATCTATTTTTCCGTAATTTTTTCGCGGTTTATCCGCGGACTCCGCGGATGAGACCGCAAACCGCGCATCTCTAGTCCACATGCTTCTCATCTTGGTATTGTGGCACGTAAAATATTATACAACATGCCAAAATAGTTACCGGTTTTGTGTGCAAATGTAATGCCACAATAATATCCCCCAGAAATGATCGGGCAAGTCAATTAAACAAAAAAAAAGTCACTTTAATATAGAATTGGGAGATATTTGTAGGAGCATGTGTACGTTTTTGCCCTTTTTTCGAGTCTGAGTAGTGGGCAACATTGGAAGAGTAACTGTTTATGTGGGAGGAATGAGTTCAGTTCCCACGAGTGCAATATAAGTTGAGTATTAGTGTAAGTTGGAACTTAAAACTAAATTATGCCTGAACTAGATGAGGCAGTTCCTGAAGGAATTGCATGTGAATGCTGAAGTTAAACTGAATTCCTCGAATTTTTGAATTGTTGGTGGTCACTCGAACGAGTATGACGATCCTCCTGGTAGGGGTGTATCCCTTTATGGAGGATGCCTGTGCGTGGCTTAGTTTAACGTGGGGAGACCGGTGCACAGACGGTCACCACACCATCTTTGGCAGAATCGGGTCAGGGTCCAGTGGCATGGAGTCCAAGACGACTGGGGACCCTTTTCTGCTGCAGCCTTCTTCCACCATCGCAGCCGTTGTGGTAGTTCTTAAATCTACCGTTTTCCGCCTGCTCCGCCGTTGAGGTCTTCACCGTATCCCTGGCTAGGGGGCAGTCAGGTACAAGGTTTTTGCCAAGGGCCACCTGGGGTAACAGTAGTAAAGGGGTTAACCTCCTAGTGTCCCAAGACCCCATATAGGAGCCTCCACTGCCGGATGCATTTTAACGTCATGCCCAAGACAAAGAAAGGAATCACACAATTCCTGAACAGGCTGAATATTTTAAAGTTGGAAAATTTCTGGAAAGGCGGGAATTTCTTTGAAAATTGTTGAAAAACTGGAACGGTCTGAATGAGTGGAAATAGTTGGTGTTGGAATTTTTCAAACCAGTCGAGAAATGTTGAAGTAGCAACATGTTGAATTGAGAAGTGGTATTACAAAATTCCTGGAATTTCGGGAAAACCGGGAATTTTTCCAGTTCAAAAAAAAAAATTGTTTTTTTGTCCCGATTAAAAGGAATGTTTTGTCGTTGGAAAACCACGAATTCTGCTAAATCCTGGAATTTTTTGGAACTTGAAAAAAAAAAGTAGTTTGAATTTTCAGGATGGTGGAATGTGTTGAAGGTGGAATGCTTTGAATCAATTGAAAAATGTGTAAATGGTAGAAGTTTGAAAAATGGCCAATTCATTTTGAATGGGGAACAATGTCCCGGAAAACCTGAATTGAGAATTGGTGTTACGAAATTCCTAGATTTTCGGAAAAAACAGGAATTTGTCCGGTTAAAAAAAAAAAAAAGTGTTATTTATCCTAATTAAGAGGATTTTTTTGATGTTGGAATGGATTAAATGCGTAAAAAATGTGGAAGGAGTAGTCGCCAGAAAAAAGGGTGGAAATAGGGCTTCGGAAAACCAGGAATTCTGCAAAATCCTGGAATTTTTTGGACCATGAAAATAAAAAGTAGTTTGAATTTCCAGGATGGTGGAATGTGTTGAAGGTGGAATGGTTTGAATCGATTGAAAAATGTGAAAACGGTAGAAGTCAGAAACACGGCCATTAATTTTGAATGGGGAAAAATGTCCCGGAAAACCTGAATTGAGAATTGGTATTACGAAGTTCCTGGAATTTCGGGAAAACCGGGAATTTTTCCAGTTCAAAAAGACAACTTTATTTTTTATCCTAATTAAGAGGAATGTTTTGACGTTGGAACGGTTGAAATACGTTGAAAAATGTGGAAGGAGTAGTCGCCAGAAAAAAGGGTGGAAATAGGGCTTTGGAAAACCAGCAATTCAGCAAAATCCTGGATCTTTTTTTTAACTTGAAAAAAAAAATAATTAGAATTTCCGGGATGGTGGAATGTGTTGAAGGTGGTATGGTTTGAATCGGTTGGAAATGGTGAAAATTTGAAAAATGGCCAATTAATTTTGAATGGGGAAAAATGTCCCGGAAAACCTGAATTGAGAATTAGTATTACAAAATTCTTGGAATTTCGGGAAAACCGGGAATTTTTCCATACCAAAAGAACAACTTTGTTTTTATCCTAATTAAGAGGAATGTTTTGACGTTGGAACGGTTGAAATGCATTGAAAAATGTGGAAGGAGTAGTCGCCAGAAAAAAGGGTGGAGATAGGGCTTTGGAAAACCAGGAATTCCGCTAAATCCTGGATTTTTTTTTTTAACTTGAAACAAAAAAGTGGTTAGAATTTCCAGGATGGTGGAATGTGTTGAAGGTGGAATAGTTTGAATCAGTTAAAAAATGTGGAAATGGTGGAAGTTTGAAAAACGGCCAATTCATTTTGAATGGGGAATAATGTCCCGGAAAACCTGGTAATTCTGGGAAATCCAGCCATGAAAGCGCTAAAACACACCGGTGTAGTGAGTTTACATTATTCACCCAAGGAACTTAAGTTATTAGAGAGTTCCGGTCGGACTGTTTTTCACGGGACACATTTCCGGCGTTGTTAATGCACGAGTGAGCCCCGGATGAGAAAATGCTGCTCTGTTATTGATTGAAGTAAAGTCTGAATGTCATTAAAACAGTTAGCTCCATCTTTTGACACTTCTTCCACTCCCGTCCTTGCACGCTACACTGCTACAACAAAGATGACGGGGAGAAGACGCTGCCGGAGGTGTAAATAAGACCGCCCACAAAACATGTGGATCCTGAAGCGACTGTCAGAAAGAGGCTTGAAGAGGATCTGTAAAACATAATCTATGCAACATTTTGACCAAAGAACCACCGTTACATGTTATACAGACCACATCCTTGTGTTTCCATTTAGAGGAAAAATAAATAATACGACCCCTATAATGCACTTTTGTGTAAAGACTCTTCCCTCCGGGTTCCTTGGACCAACCAATGTGAGACATGACAGCGTGGCAGTTTTGTGACTTTGTTTATTCTTTCAATAAACACTCAGCCTGCTTTAGTTGCTTTTCAGACACTCTTGCCTCTTCTGTACGTTTCGCTCTTCCGGTCGCTTTTCAGCCGTCCCCGTCGTCGTCTGTGTCTCGCTTTTCCTCGCGCTTGCTTGTCATTCCCCAGCGGCTCTCCAGCATATCCTGCTGCCCTTTTACATGGTGACTGCGCCCAAGTGGGCCATCTACGCGCCTGACGCCCATCTCGGAACCGGCCCCGGCACGCACCGCCTCGCTGCAGGTCCGCCGGCCACGCCTCCTCACAGCCTTATAATCCAGTGCTCAATTTGTATGAAAATAAACCTGACTAGACACACACATCGGCAAAGCGCCCTATGGTCCGGAAAATACGGGAGTTTGTTTCGAAATGAGCTAAATATCAATCAATTAGTTTACTTATATATCCCTAAATCACAAGTGTCTCAAAGGCACCAGGTCCCACATCAGGGCAAGAAACAACTCAACCCAATGGGGTGACAATGAGAAACCTTATATAATAAATATAACTATATATTTCCCACACATTTTTGTATCCAAGAGTATGAAGTCTGGCCTTAATCTAAAATTGTTGAAGAAGCCTTTTGCACTTGAGGAAAATAAAGGAGACGTAATGAGAAGAGAAAGTCAAATAACACCCTGCCTGGAAATTTGGCACGGTATTTCTTCTTTTTGTGAAGAAAAAGACATAAAAGTCACGAGTGGGGGAGTTAACGTTCATGAATATTCAATAAATGTGTCATACGGGGCCTGCTTTGAGACAACAGACCTGCTATTTTAAGCAAACCCAACACGCATCTCTAATTTAGTGTTGGAACAACCCTGAGACAAGTTAGAAGTGTTTTGTGAAAGGGAAACATCTGCTCCTCGAACGTAGACGCCAAGACATCCCCCCTTCGTGATGGAAGACCATCCATGTCTCTTGGTTGGGATGTGCGCCATGCAAACTACATGTTATTGCATAAAACTATTTTAATAAAGGTCATCGAATAAAACCTTGAGGTAACACAGCCTCAAGTAGGAGTGGGTGAATCAAAATTTTAAATTTTATATCATAATGTTCCAAACGCTCTGTGGAGGGAGGTGTAGCCAGCGCTGCTTGCAGGAGCAAAGGTCACCGCCCTGTCTACGGTGCTGAGGGCAGAGGACCATCAGACGGGGGGGGGGGTACGTTGCAGTGCTGACGGCGAGACACAGCTGGCAGGGGATTAGATTTCACAGGTGGTACGTGTTAATCTAACCATCTGTTGTCTTTGACAGTAAGCGGCCGGCAGCAGGGAGGGAGAAGGGGATACGGACGTGACTGAAAAGTCACGTTCAATGAGAGAAAACTTTTGTGAAAAACATATGATCATTAAAAATCTTGTTAAACCTGCACGCTGGGCCCCTGTGCATTCAGTTTCAATATTTAGATAATAAATAACCTTTATAATTAGATTTGTGACAGTCGCTTACTGTCGTCGTGCGGGTTCAATGGACCACCCAGGAAGGACATTGCTTTTGAGCAGGTTTGACTTCTTTATTTTTCAATAAAGCTTTGTCTCAGGACGGATCGCTTTTCAGCTGCTGCTTTCCACTGCTTGCTCACGGTCCGCTCTTTCAGCCGCCGTCGTCCTCGTCTATGGCTTGCTCTCTGTTGCTCTACAATCGCTGCTGCGGACACTCCTACTTCTGCCTTGATCTCTCTTCCTTCTTCCCTTTTATACAGTGTGAGGAGATAAGTCAATTGTGTCCCGTTGTGCGAGCCACGCACCTGATCTCGCTCGTAGCGTCGCTCCCGGCACGGCCCGCCTCCCCGCTCGGTCCTCCTCTCCGCCATCTTGGGCCGGGCTCCAGCGTGCCCTGCTGCTCTGTCCGACCGTCGGCTCCGCGTCTCCACAGATTTAACATTTACATTTATATTTGACATTTGTATTTAACATTTAGATTTAGATTTAATGTTTACATGTATCTACGATGAAGGGCCGACTTGTCCAGGGTGTACCCCGCCTTCCGCCCGATTGTAGCTGAGATAGGCGCCAGCGCCCCCCGCGACCCCAAAAGGGAATAAGCGGTAGAAAATGGATGGATGGATGGATGGTTTACATGTATTTTTAACATTTATATTTATAATTAACATTTAGACGTATATTTTATGTTTGCATTCAGTTTCAATATTTAGATAATAGATAATATTTATAATTGGATTTCACATTTACATTTATATTCATATAGCTCGCTTGGTAGAGTGGCCGTGCCAGTAACTTAAAGGTTCCAGGTTCGATCCCGGTGCCACCCACACTGGTTTAAATGTAACTTAGATATTGGGTTTCACCATGTAAAAGCACTTTGAGAAAAAGCGCTATATAAATATAGTTGACTTCACATCTTTATTTAACATTCACATCTAATAGGAACTCAAAACTTGTATTTAGATTCAACATTTAAATGTGAAGAAAATGAGCTGAATGGAATTAAAGTGAGATGAATATTAAAACAATATAAGCTAAAGAAAATTGTGGGGGAAATTTTACAATCGTCACCTGGAATTGGGGGGGTTAAATTACCAAAAATGATTCCAGAGCGCGGCCATCGCTGCTGCTCACTGCTCCCCTCACCTCCCAGGGGGTGGAACAAAGGGATGGGTCAAACACAGAGGGTAATTTCACCACACCTAGTGTGTGTGTGACTATCAGTGGTACTTTAACTTTAACTGAAACCATTCCTTCCCTGAACTTTTCTTTTTAACTGGTGGGAAAATGTAAGCCTGAGAATAAAAAAAATAAACATCAGAAAAGCTACAAAGAGACACTGAGGGCGAACAAATGCTTGGCACAAACTGCATTGATCTTCCCACAGAAACCTACACTTCTTGATCTTCCCTTTCCCCGTTGTGTGTGTGTGCATAGAAAGGTAAAAGGTGTGTAAAAAAAAAAAAAATACCACCCAGCAGAATTATAACTAATTATCTGCATTCTGTCAATACCCTGTCCTCTCTTTTATGGGTAAACGTATCAAGCACGGTGGAGTCCTTGAACGTCACCAGCAGGTTTATGCCTGTGCTATTAAGTACAACGCGAGCATTTATCTCAAGTCCCAAGTACAAACCCCGTTTCCATATGAGAAATTGTGTTAGATGTAAATATAAATGGAATACAATGATTTGCAAATAATTTTCCACCCATATTCTGTTGAATATGCTACAAAGACAATATATTTGATGTTTAAACTGATAAACTTTTTTTGTTGTTGTTGCAAATAATCATTTACTTTAGAATTTGAAGCCAGCAACACCTGAAAAAGAAGTTGGGAAAGGTGGCAATAAATACTGATAAAGTTGAGGAATGCTCATCAAACACTTATTTGGAACATCCCACAGGTGTGCAGGCTAATTGGGAACAGGTGGGTGCCATGATTGGGTATAAAAACAGCTTCCCAAAAAATGCTCAATCTTTGACAAGAAAGAATGGGGCGAGGTACACCCCTTTGTCCGCAACTGCATGAGCAAATAGTCAAACAGTTTAAGAACAACGTTTCTCAAAGTGCAATTGCAAGAAATTTAAGGATTTCAACATCTACGGTCCATAATATCATCAAAAGGTTCAGAGAATCCGGAGAGATCACTCCACGTAAGCGGCATGGCCGGAAACCAACACTGAATAACCGTGACCTTCCATCCTTCAAAACAGCACTGTATCAAAAACCGACATCAGTCTCTAAAGGATATCACCACATGGGCTCAGGAACGCTTCAGAAAACCACTGCCACTAAATACAGTTTGTCGCTACATCTGTAAGTGCAAGTTAAAGCTCTACTATGCAAAGCAAAACCTTTTTATCAACAACATCCAGAAACGCCGCCGGCTTCTCTGGGCCCGAGATCATCTAAGATGGACTGATGCAAAGTGGAAAAGTGTTCTGTGGTCTGACGAGTCCACATTTCAAATTGTTTTTATAAATATTCGACGTCATGTCATCCGGACCAAAGGGGAAGCGAACGATCCAGACTGTTATCGACGCAAAGTTCAAAAGCCAGCATCTGTGATGGTATGGGGGTGCATTAGTGCCCAAGGCCTGGGTAACTTACACATCTGTGAAGGCACCTTTAATGCTGAAAGGTACATACAGGATTTGGAACAACATATGCTGCCATCTAAGTGCGGTCTTTTTCATGGACGCCCCTGCTTATTTCAGCAAGACAATGCCAAGCCACATTCAGCACGTGTTACAACAGCGTGGCTTTGTAAAAAATGAGTGTGGGTACTTTCCTGGCCTGCCTGCAGTCCAGACCTGTCTCACATCGAAATTGTGTGGCGCATTATGAAGCGTAAAATACGACAGCGGAGACCCCGGACTGTTGAACGACTGAAGCTCTACATAAAACAAGAATGGGAAAGAAGTCCACTTACAAAGCTTCAAAAATTAGTTTCCTCAGTTCCCAAACGTTTATTGAGTGTTGTTAAAAGAAAAGGTGATGTAACACAGTGGTGAACATGCCCTTTCCCAACTACTTTGGCACGTGTTGCAGCCAAGAAATTCTAAGGATTTGCAAATCATTGTATTAAGTTTATATTTACATCTAACGCAATTTCCCAACTCATATGGAAACTGGGTTTGTACGATATCACAAAAGCCGCAAGCCGGGCTGCAGATTCTCATCCGTTTTTTTTTGTTTTTTTTCTTAATTGCCAGGTCAACACGGGACAGCGAGGATGATGATGATGAGGACAGACGAGGACGAGGCTGCACTCTGCAGTACCAGCACGCCATGGTCCGAGTCCTGACTCATTTCGTCGCTGAATCACCCGACCCCAGAGGCCAAACCAGTTACATGTTAGGCACTGATTGGCAAGTGGATATCACGGAGTTGGTGTGGGACTTTGTCAAGGTAGAGGACACACAGATCGCAAAGCTCCTGGACAGACGGATACTGGCGGGACGTGACATGGGAATGACCACGATACAGGTACACTTAATACGTCTGGAGTCGCTACATTCCATAGATCAGGGTGTCGGCAAACCCGAAACGTTGAAAGAGCCAAAAATACAAAATTCAAATCAGGCTGGAATCGCAATCAAAAGTTTACATACACTTGTAGAGAACATAATGTCATAGCTGTCTTGAGTTTCCAATAATTTCTACATTTCTTTTTTTTTTTTGTGATAGAGCGATTCGAGCACATACTTGTTGGTCACAAAAAAACATTCATGAAGTTTGGTTCTTTTATGAATTTATTATGGGTCTACTGAAAATGTGACCACAGCATACATTACAATATTTAGTCAACATGTGGCCAAACAGCTAAATTTTTGTTTCATCTGGCAGCACATGGACGGCGTGGCGCAGTGGTAGAGTGGCCGTGCGCAACCCGAGGGTCCCTGGTTCAAATCCCACCTAGTACCAACCTCGTCACGTCCGTTGTGTCCTGAGCAAGACACTTCACCCTTGCTCCTGATGGGTGCTGGTTAGCGCCTTGCATGGCAGCTCCCTCCATCAGTGTGAATGTGTGTGTGAATGGGTAAATGTGGAAGTAATGTCAAAGCGCTTTGAGTACCTTGAAGGTAGAAAAGCGCTATACAAGTACAACCCATTTATATTTATTTAAAGATAAGTAATTCTGTGGTCAGAAGAATCAAAAATTGAGCTGTTTGCCCACAATTCCCAGCAATATGTTTGGAGGAGAAAAGGTGAGGCCTTTAATCCCAGGAACACCACACCTACCGTCAAGAATGGTGGTGGTAGTATTATGCTCTGGGCCTCATTTACTGCAAATGGAACAGGTGCTTTACAGAGAGTAAATGGGACAATGAAAAAGGAGGATTATCTCCAAATTCTTCCGGACAACCTAATCTGCTGGGTCAAAAGTATACATACGGCAATGTTTAAATTTGGTTACATGTCCCTTGGTAAGTTTCACTACAATAAGGCGCTTTTGGTCGCCGTCCACAAGCTTCTGGCAAGCTTCTGATTGAATTTTCCAAATTGGTGCAGGTCAGCTAACTGTGTTGGTTTTATGATATGGACTTGTTTCTTCAGCATTGTCCACATGTGGGGGGGGTGGAATCCTTTTTTTAATTTTTATTCTTTATTTTTTTCCTTTGCCATGAAAAAGGGACGTATTTGTCATGAAAAGGGGAGGTTTTTGTAGTTGGTGCACTAATTGTAAGTGTATATTGTGTTTTTTATGTTGATTTAATTAAAAAAATAATAATAATACTTTTTTTTTTTTTTTAAATAAAAATGAATAAAAAATTCTTCTGCGGCCCGGTGGCCCAATTGGTACCGGGCCGCAGAATATTTTTTTATAATTTTTTAATTAATTGGGCCACGGCCCGGTGGTTGGGGACCACTGATTTACAGTGTGCATAGAAAATGAAAGCATAGTAAAAAAAAAAATCTTAGAATATAATAAAAAATAATAATAATTTGAAGTGAAATTTCCTCCCTTTCCTCGCGCACCACCTGTCATTTCTCTATTCTGGTGGGGCCCGCCCCGCACTTTAAGAAACGCTGGTCTAATAACATCTGAATCGCTCCCACTGCCCCCTAGTCTTATTTTTTCCTTTTTTTTAAATTGTTGTCCTTCACTCTCACTTTCCTCATCCTTGAATCTTTCATCCTTGCTCAAATTAACGGGGAAATCGTTACTTTCTCGGTCCGAATCGCTCTCGCTGCTGGTGGCCATGATTGTAAACAATTTTTAGATGTGAGGAGCTCCACAACCCGTGACGTCACACGCACATTGTCTGCTACTTCCGGTACAGGCAAGGCTTTTTTAATAGCGACCAAAAGTTGCCAACTTTATCGTGGATGTTCTCTACTAAATCCTTTCAGCAAAAATATGGCAATATCGTGAAATGATCAAGTATGACACATAGAATGGACCTGCTATCCCCGTTTAAATAAGAAAATCTCATTTCAGTAGGCCTTTAACATCTTTTTTTTCCTCTCAAAACTCGATTTTAGTTTTTGCAGTGTACACGCTAAACTGCTATTTTGGTCCTCTCAGATTTGTGAGGATCGGGATACTAAGTGTGTCAAGTCTCCCAGTAAAAAATAATAATAAAATAAAATAACCTTGAGGGGAATCCGCTTCCTGGCATTGTTTACTTGGTACAGACGTATCTTTTTTTTTTTTTTACTTTTGACAAAAACAAACACTGGCATGAAAATGCATGATGAGTCGACGCAAGGGACTTCCCGTGTCGCACACCTCAGACTGACAGAAGACTTTTATGTAGATACACGTCAAGAATGAAAGTTTGACTTTTGTCAAACAACAAGTCATCATAAACACAGTGTGACTGCCTGCCTGTGTTGGGGGTTAAAGTCTGTCTCTCCTCTGGAGAACCTGTAGGAATCAAAGAATTGAATTCCTACCTGCAGGAGGTAAAGGGGGGGGGCTGTTTTTTGATCTACGCAGCCTGAGAAAAAAAAAGTTGGTTTGGGGGGTATCATTTCGCATTTTGAAAAGCAGCTGGTAAGTCTTTTATGTGAGATAAAACACTCGGAGAGACGTTTTCTTAAATCACCCCCAGAACTCAGACTAATCTGCGGTTTTCTAGTGGGAGACATCTTCACAGCTAAGTGCACTGCAAAAAGCCAGTGTTCGAAAACAAGAAAAAAAAATACAAAAATTAGGTGGCATTTTACTTGAACTAAGCAAAATTATCTGCCAATAGAAGAAGAATATTTGACCCAATAGAACAAGAACATTTGGCTTTTCAAGACTTTCCAAAACAAGTCAAATTAAAGCTGCAAGCAGCGATGGACGGGACTGACTTTTGCTGGTGTTTCCTGCCTTTACCCATTCAACATATCTTTACCTTCACATTACCTACCGTCCCTGCATCCTGGGGTCACACTGGTGCTTCTTTCTGTCACCCATACTCGCTGGTGCTTCCTGCCATCACCCAGACAACATATCTTTACCCGCACATTACCTAACTTCTCTGGATCCTGTTCTCAAACTGGTGCCTCCTTATTTCACCCAGTCAACATATCTTTACCTGCACAGTACCTACCTTCTCTGCATTGTGTGGTCACGCTGGTGCGTCCTGCTTTTAAGCAGCCATCTTGAGACGGCAGCAGCGCAGCAGTGTCAGCGCAGCAGTTCTTTGAAGGCTCGTAAAATCAAAACCGGAGCAATTATTAAAAATATTTTCGCAACTTTTAATCAGAGGGGTTCAATCTCTCTCCTGTGCGACTTTGAAGCCGACACAACAAACGCGATCAGAGGAGATAATGTTTGAAAAAAGGTGACGGGTTTTTACGAAACTTTTGTTTTGAAGGGGTAATTGCCAACTTCCTGTTGAGTTTTGTTATTAAAATATAGGTCTAAAAGAGACCTACATACAGGTTTTTGTTTCATGTCTCTCTGACATTCCTACCGGAAGTTACAAGCAGTTTTGTGTGTGTTTTCTTCCTTTGAGCAGTTTTCCTCGGGGGCGCTAGAGCGCAATTTTGAGTTTTGGGATTTGTTTTTTAATTAGATCGCAATTTTTGCCAGTCCTGATGTGTGTGTCCATTTTGGTGAGTTTTGAAGCATTTTAAGGGCGTCAAATTACAGCTCAAAGAGGCAAAAATGACATTTTTTAGGAAACCTTTGTTTTGAATGGGTTTTTGCCAACTTTTTGTTGATTTTTGCTGAAGGATGTCAGTGTATGAAATCTAGGTCTAAGTCAGACCTATGTAGAAGTTTCATGTCTCTATGACATTCCTAACGTAATTTACAAGCAGTTTTGTCTGTGTTTTCTCCTAGGTGGCGCTAGTGCGCAATTTTGAGTTTTGTTTTTTTATTATATGGCAATTTTTGCCAGTCCTGATGTGTGTGTAAAATTTGGTGAGTTTTGAAGCATGTTAAGTGGGTCAAATTACAGCTCAAAGAGGCGGCGGAATTATAATAAGAAACTTAGAAATACAATAGGGTCCTCTGTCCCAAAGGGACATTCGGTCCCTAATTAGCTAACCTCAATGAATCCAAAAATACTTTAAAATAAGTATATTCTCACTAATAACAAGTACACTTTTCTTGGTGGAAAAAAATAGACCTTTTATTGCTCAATATGTTGAAAAATATCCTTAAATAAGTAAATGCTAGTGCCATCATCTTGACATAATGATATGTGCTCGTCATCATGATTTTTTTTTCATGCTTGAAGTAGGGAATTATTACTTTAAACAAGTAATTTTATACTTGTGAGTGTTGATGACACAGCTTTGCAACAGTTGATATTCTAGTTTCAAGCATGTTTTACTCAATATAGGTCATCAAATCTCAGCTACAACCTGTAATATCTTACTGAGGTCATTTCGGACCAAAAACCTTAAAACAAGTAAAAACACTCTAACATAAAATCTGCTTAGTTAAATAGAAAATAAGTAAATATCACCCTTATTTGAGATATTTAATCTTACTTAGTGTGGTCACTGACGTGGTGTTGTTGCCTTGCACCTGCCAGGAATCACACGTCAATCAAATGCTGGCTTGTTTCTGTTGAGATTTTCTGGGGATGAATTTTTGAAGGTTTTTTTCTGTCATTTTGGAGGATTTCCCCTGAGGAAGTGCTTCTAAAGCCAGGATGCTGCTGCAGGAAATTGGAAACATCTCATGAAGACTGAGAACTCATTTTGCAGGAATCAAATTTACTGTACAGTCCTGGTTAAACGTTTATGTAAAATGTCATGGCAGTCTTTCCGATAATTTCTACCACTCTTTATTTTTTTGTGATGGAGTGATTGTAGAACAGACTTGTTGGTCACAAAAAAAAAACATTTATGAAGTTTGGTTCTTTTATGAATTTATTATGGCTCTACTGAAAATGTGACCAAATCTGCCGGGTCAAAAGTATACATACAGCAATGTTAATATTTGGTTACATGTCCCCTGGCTGTCATGTTTTGTGGTCACGTTCTGGTTTTGTTTTGGATTCATTGGGCACTCTTGTTTGTTTTGTCACCATGCCAACCCATCAGTTTTCACCTGTTATGTGTTCACGACTCACGCACCTGTCATTACTACACCTATTTAAGCCTGTAGTTGCCAGGCAGTCAGCCTGGCGACAGCCCTGACATTATGTTTTTTACAAGTGTATGTAAACTTTTGACCACCACTGTTTTTTGACAATTCATAGAAATGTCAAACAACCAAAGTTGTTGTTTTTTCTCCTGTTAGGTGTTGTCTCCTCTGTCAGACTCAATCCTGGCAGAGAGGACCATCACAGTGGTGGATGACAAAGTGACCATCGCGGAGTTGGGGGTCCAGATGGTCACAGGACTCTCCATGAGCCTGCAGCTCAGTCCGGGAAGCAACCGAGCCATCCTGGCAACAACGACCACACAGGAAGTTCTGCAGAACCCCAAGCAGGTCAGAACAATATAATGCAGTAGATTTAGGTATACCAGGTATACCTGTCTGGTATGGTGTCAAAGACTACCACAAATCCTGAAAACAACCACCTAGAATTCCGAGAAAGATGTCTAAAAAGATTGTTTAATACGATTTATTTGTTCTTGTATAAGTTTTGTACAAACCCCGTTTCCATATGAGTTGGGAAATTGTGTTAGATGTAAATATAAACGGAATACAATGATTTGCAAATCATTTTCAATGAATATGCTACAAAAACAACATATTTGATGTTCAAACTGATAAAAAAATGTTTTGGGGCAAAAAATCATTAACTTTAGAATTTGATGCCAGCAACACGTGACAAAGAAGTTGGCAATAAATACTGATAAAGTTGAGGAATGGTCATCAAACACTTATCTGGAACATTCCCCAGGTGTGTAGGCTAATTGGGAACAGGTGGGTGCCATTAGTGAGTATAAAAACAGCTTCTCAAAAAATGCTCAGTCTTTCACAAGAAAGGATGGGGCGAGGTACACCCCTTTGTCCACAACTGCGTGAGCAAATAGTCTAACAGTTTAAGAACAACCTTTCTCAAAGTGCAATTGCAAGAAATTTAGGGATTTCAACATCTACGGTCCATAATATCATCAAAAGGTTCAGAGAATCTGGAGAAATCAGTCCACGTAAGCGGCATGGCCGGAAACCAACATTGAATGACGTTGACCTTTGATCCCTCAGTTGGTACTGTATCAAAAATCGACATCAATCTCTAAAGGATATCACCACATGTGCTCAGGAACACAGCAGCCAGCCTGAGAGGAGAGTGTCAGGGAGGGATGCAGAAACAGTTTTCTACAACATAAGTTCTGTTCTATAGAAAAGTGATATTATATGGATTATTATTAGATGGATCTGTGGCTTTTTTTTGTGTGTCCTTTGCGTGTTTCTTGCATATTTGTTGCATTTTGCTTTCTTGCAAAAGATTGATCTCGAGACGGTCATTTGGTAAGTGAAAAGGAGAGATTTTCGTATGTTGTCAATATTCAGTATTTTATCGTTCATAGTTAATACTACAAATCCCATATTATTTATTTTCATGTACATTCTTTTTTATTAAACAAAAATGCTGTAAAATTCGATTTAGTTTTTTGAGTTTGTCATTATATTTTTAGCAATACATCAGTCATTTTGTGAGTATTCTATTGTGTTTAGCTTTTACCCTTTTCTACAGCATTTTAGGATTTTTTTTTCACTAAAGCTGAATAACAATCAATCAATCAATGTTTATTTATATAAGCCTAAATCACAAGTGTCTCAACGACATCCTCGGTTCAGATCCCACATCAGGGCAAGGAAAAACTCCCAAGCCAGTGGGATGTCAATGTGAACGACTATGAGAAACCTTGGGGAGGACCGCAGATGTGGGTGGCCCCCCCTCCCCCCTCTTGGGGAAACCGGATGCAATGGATGTCAAGTGGGTCTAACATAATATTGTGAAAGTCCAGTCCATAGTAATTAAGAGTTGGACAATATCGGAATGTCGGTTATCGGCAAAAAAGCCATTATCGGACATCTCTAATTTGCAGTCATGGTACGGTAGGCCAAGAATTCAATGATAGCTGACGTTAGTAGCTATAAATTTTGCCAAATCACTATGCTGACAACGGACAGAACTAATGCCCATGCACTTGTATTAAGTTCGATGCCAAGGAAAGTGTCATGTCTGTGTAATCATGTTTGGTTTTTTGGACACTCAGTTCCTCTTTTTGCACTTCCTGGTTTGTTTTGTTACCATAGCAACTCATTAATTTTCCCCTGTCCTCATGTCTCACACCTGTTTTCACTGATTATGTCACTGCTATTTAAGCGGTCTGTTTCTGTTCTTCATCCTGGCAACATCACCGTCTACCTTGTAGTCCATGCCAAGTAAGTTTTTGTTTATAGTTCATAGTTTCTGCCTATGTGCAAGTTTTTGTTTTCATTAGTCAAGTTTATTCTCCGCCATTGCGCACGCCCTTTGTTTGCCTTTTTTTTGTAGTTATAGCGTCAAAATTAAAAGATGTCTTTACTTTCACGCCGTTTTCACTCCATTCGCTTTGCACCTCGGGAAAACAATCCACGCCCAAGTCCGAGTCATGAAAGAAAGACGTTACAGTAATGCTGAAAATGACCAAAATACTGTAATTATTACATGTTAGTATGAATGTTACTACATTACATACATACTTACAGCTAGAGATGTCCGACCATGGCTTTTTTGCCGATATCCGATATTCCGATATTGTCCAACTCTTAATTACGGATCCCGATATCAACTGATACCGATATATACAGCCGTGGAATCAACACATTTGTATGCCTAATTTTGTTGTGATGCCCCGCTGGATGTATTAAACAATGTAACAAGGTTTTCCAAACTAAATTAACTCAAGTTATGGAAAAAAATGCCAACATGGCACTGCCATATTTAATATTGAAGTCACAAAGTGCAGTATTTTTTTTAACATGTCTCAAAACAGCAGCTTGGAATTTGGGACATGCTCTCCCTGAGAGAACATGAGGAGGTTGAGGTGGGCGGGGTTGAGGGGAGAGAGTTAGTGCTGCAAGGGGGTCTGGGTATTTGTTCTGTTGTGTTTATGTTGTGTTACGGTGCGGATGTTCTCCTGAAATGTGTTTGTCATTCTTGTTTGGTGTGGATTCACAGTGTGGCGCATATTTGTAACAGTGGTGAAGTTGTTTATACGGCCACCCTCAGTGTGACTTGTATGGCTGTTGACCAAATATGCCTTGCATTCACTTGTGAGTGTGAAAAGCCGTAGATATTATGTGACTTGGCCGGCACGCAAAGGCAGTTCTTTTAAGATTTTTTGGGCGCTCTGTACTTCTCCCTACGTCCGTGTACCACTCCGTACAGCGGCGTTTGAAAAAGTCATACATTTTATTTTTTTGTAAACCGATACCGATAATTTCCGATATCACATTTTACATATCGGCGGTCAGATATTATCAGACATCTCTACTCACAGCATGTATTCACAACAATGTTGGAGGTTTTTGAATGTTTTTTTTGTTAGCCGCATCTTACCAGCAAATGTTCATTAATTATTTAGAATGCACAGTTCTTGTCTCACATAAAGATGATGAGTTATTAAAATTCCCCAAAAAGTGCAGTTCTCCGTTAAAAGTCCAAAACCCGAAAGCTAGCGTGACCGGGTGTGTTTCCTTGGGCAGCTAATGGCATCAGCAGCCTAATCTCTGAGTATGCAAACGCCACAGCACAGTCTCTAAACCCCAAAATATATGACTTATTTCCCCAACTTGGCCCACAAATCATATTTTGCTTCGCTTTCTCATTTCCCCGAGCTACCATCATTGAAGCCACTTTGATCTTCCCATCAAAAACGTGCCTCTGAACTCCTCCTTCACGTCGGTTCTTTCGGCTAGGACTTTATGGAACCACTATTTATTTGCACAGTCTCCCTGTGCAATCAACTTGGTGGACAACCTTCAATAATATGTGTATAACACTTGTTTAAAATAATCATCCGCCTTTACTTCAAGAACTTAGTAGACCACAGACCTTCACCAAGGTGGAAAAAACAAATGATATCTGTCAAAAAACACACCAACGCTAACTCAAAACCGCGGTTCAGCTTCAGTATACGATAGGGGTGGGCGTATCGGTCTAATTATCGATAGTATTGATGCAAAGGTGGGTATTTCTTATGGTATCGGACTGGTACTGGCATGATGGTATCAACACGTTTGTTCGGTTTCTAGTCTATATGTCTAGCATATTATTTGATTTTTCTCAGAGTTTATGCGCCGCGTAAACATTGCATCTCTACTGACTCCTGTTCCATATATATCCCGATACCTGCTCAGCGCCACAATGTGAACCCACACCAAACAAGAATGACAAACACATTTCGGGAGAACATCCGCACCGTAACACAACATAAACAAAACAGAACAAATACCCAGAACCTCTTGCAGGACTATCTCTTCTGAGACGCTACAAAATACATCCCCTGCGCCCCCTTAACATCGCCCACTTCAACCTCCTCATGCTCTCTCGGGGAGAGCATGTCCCAAATTCCAAGCTGCTGTTTTTGAGGCATGTTAAAAAAAATAATGCACTTTGTGACTTCAATAATAAATATGGCAGTTCCATGTTGGCATTTTTTCCCCCATAACTTAAGTTGATTTATTTTGGGAAACCTTTTTACATCGTTTAATGCAGGGGTGTCCAAAGTGCGGCCTGCAGGTCATTTTTTAACGGCCCCACGGCACATTTTAAAAATACTATGGAAAAAGATTAAAAAATTAAAAGTGGTATAAAAGAGCAAATGTAAAATGTAACAGGAACATTTTGCAATGTTTACTCTAATAACAAACAGCTGCCATGCAGGCTGTTTCTTTCTTTAAAAGATAATAAGTGAATCAAAATCAATGTCATTATGAATTATTGACCTATTCAAGGCTCCAATTACGTCACATTAAATATTCCACTTCGAGATATTTTTGTGGGCAAATGTGGGATATTTTGTAATTGTCTTTTAAAAAACTGAGCTGTTTTTGTTTTTGTTTTTTTCAAAGAAGGGCCTAAATCAAACAAACAAAAAACTACAAAAAAAACTTATAATTGACGAATACATCTGAAGTTGATCCCCGGACCTTTGCGGTTAAAAGTAAACAGTAAAAAAAAAAAAAAAGTATAATTTATTTTTTAACACTTTAATGAGTAGGACCCCTTTGGATCAGTGTGTTTTGTTTATAAGTGTCATTGCACAAAACAATAATAGTGAATTCAAATCAATAGTGTTATGAGTTGTGGACCTTTTTACGGCTCCAATTATTATATAATCTCAAATATTCTACTTAAAAATTTTATTGGGTGAGAATATTGCATATTTTGTGTTTTTTTTTCCATTAAAAAACATGGTTTTCTTTGACAAAAAGAGCATACAACTTAAATCTTTGAAAACGTCATATTGACAGATAGACCTAATGTTGATCTAAAGATTTAAAACTTGAATAATAATAAAAATAATAATACTGAATAATGACACATTTTTAACATTTTAAAGTGTGCGGTCCTCTCTGGAAAAAGTTTGGACACCCCTGGTTTAATGCATTCAGCCAGGCATCACAACAAAATTAGGCATGATAATTTGTTAATTCCACGACTGTATATATCGGTATCGGTTGATATCGGAATCGGTAATTAAAAGTAGGACAATATCGGAGTATCGTCAAAAAAAGCCATTATCGGACATCTCTAGTTCAAATGCAACAATACATATTATGTAATGATAACTTCAAATAAAAAAAAGAAAGCAGATAAATGGAAGGGAAGAAAGAGAAGCCAACTATATTAACCTTGTAGATTGTTATAGTAACAATAGGTTAAGCTTTGTCATTTTTAAGTTTTGACGGAGGCACAACTTTTATGGACCAATCGCATGCGAGTTAAACCAGCCCACATGATACCGCTCAGCCAATCAAATCTGCACAATCCAGGCGGCGAAACAGGCGAAATGAAGAAGAAGACGAAGAGAGTGCGCGTGTTGTCTAGTCTGCTGGACGAGTGAGAAGCGAAAGCCGGTGACTCGGAAGAAGCGGCGATATCCAAAGAAACAAAAAGTGACACAGAGGAAGGACCGAGACCGGTGAGCGTTTAGAGGAGGAAACAACAATACTACCGGCTGCAGTGGCCGGGTGGTGAGAGAGACCAGAATAATGCATCCAAATACAAAATAGTGCTTCCAAGGCAGAACACAGTGTTACTGTTCAAACAGCGTGTAATATAATAAGCAATATAAGTAAAATGATAAGCACCAAGGGTTGGAATTGGGGGTTAAATCACCGCTGCTGCTCACTGCTCCCCTCACCACCCAGTGGGTGGAACAAGGGGTTAATGCAGAAGGTAATTTCACCGCACCTGGTGTGTATGGGTGTGCGACTATCAGTGGTACTTTAGCTTTAACCTTGATATTACAGTATGGGGAACACATATTTACATTTAATTAGTTGCTTATTAACATGCAAATTAGTAAACTTTTGGCTTTTATTTAGTCAATATTAAGTACCTATTAATGCCTTATTCTGCATGGCCTTATTATACAACCAGTAAGACATTAACTAAGAGTATTCCTTCAATAACCAGAATTATTGCTTATTAGTGTCATGTCTGTGTGATCATGTTTTGTTTTTTGGACACTCAGTTCCTGTTTTTGCACTTCCTGGTTTGTTTTGTTATCATGACTACCCATTAGTTTTCACCTGTCTCACGTTTTGCACTCGCACACCTGTTTTCACTGATCATGTCACTGCTATTTAAGCCTGTCTGTTTCTGTTCTTTGTGCTGGCAACATTACCTTCTACCACCATCCATTACCTCTACTCACGTAATGCCATGTTACCTCCACTCTGCTTCATGTCATGTTTCTCAGTTCCATGCCAAGTAAGTACTTGTTTATGTTCATAGTTTTGCCTTAGTGCAAGTTTTGTTTCATTAGTCAAGTTTGTTCTCCGCCATTGTGTGCACCTTTTGTTTGCTTATTTTTAAAAAAAAAAAAGCTTGGTTGGTAGAGTGGCCGTGCCAGCAACTTGAGGGTTGCAGGTTCGATTCCCGCTTCCGCCATCCTAGTCACTGCCGTTGTGTCCTTGGGCAAGACACTTTACCCACCTGCTCCTAGTGCCACCCACACTGGTTTGAATGTAACTTAGATATTGGGTTTCACTATGTAAAGCGCTTTGAGTCACTAGAGAAGAAGCGCTATATAAATATAATTCACTTCACTTCACTTTTAAATAAAAAAATGTCTTTACTTTTACGCCGTTTCCACTCCATTCGCTTTACACCTCGGGAAAACAACCCTCACCCAAGTCCTAGTCCTGACAATTAGTAACCATAACCCTCATATGTTCCCCTTGTGTCCAAATAACTCTAAAATAAGTATTTGTTACTTTAATAAGCAACTAATTCATGGTGAAGTGAATTATATTCATATAGCGCGTTTCTCTAGTGACACTTTTACATAGTGAAACCCAATATCTAATGTACATTACTACCAGTGTGGGTGGCACTGGGAGCAGGTGGGTAAAGTGTCCTGCCCAAGGACACAACAGCAGTGACTTGGATGGCGGAAGCAGGGATCGAACCTGGAACCCTCAAGTTGCTGGCACGGCCACTCTACCAACCGAGCTATACCGCCCCAATGTTGTGTTAATAAGCAACTAATTAATGGTGAATATGTTCCCCATACTAAAGTGTCACCATACTTAGGTCTACTAGGTTACTGTATTCCATACTTGCCAACCTCGAGACCTCCGAATTCGGGAGATGGGGGGGTGGGGAGTTGTCGAGGTGGGGAGTAGCGGGGGGTGTATATATTTTCAAGTATATATCAGTCATGAATGAGTATATCCGTTCGGCCACCGTGTACAATGGAGAAGGGCGGTATAGCTCGGTTGGTAGAGTGGCCGTGCCAGCAACTTGGGGGTTGCAGGTTCGATACCCGCTTTCGCCATCCTAGTCACTGCCGTTGTGGCCTTGGGCAAGACACTTTACCCACCTGCTCCCAGTGCTATCCACACTTGTTTAAATGTAACTTAGATATTGGGTTTCACTATGTAAAGCGCTTTGAGTCACTAGAGAAAAGCGCTATATAAGTATAATTCACTTCACAATTCACAGAAGTCTGGTCTTCAAAATTTGCAGGCAGCATACCCCTTTCCCTTCGAGCTGTCCTGGATGAAATGAAATTAGTTTTTTCCAATCATTTTGGAACTTCCAAGCGTACTTCTTTTTCTTACTCGTCGTCACCATGTCTCTTTTTCGTTCTTCTGCTGTGTCTCTGTTATGTTTTTTGGACATTACTACTTGCCTTAGTTTTGGGGCAATGCATGGTGTGTCAGTGTATTAACGTGCCGGCTGGAATAAACACGCTGAGAAATAGCTCCGCGCCTGCCTACTTTTTGGGTTATAGATAAACCTATGGATAATGGAGACATATATAATAGTCTCCTTTTCAGGTGAGAGAGGACGCTGAAGGTAGTGCCTTTAAGGCACGCCCCAAATATTGTTGTCTGGGTGGAAATTGGGAGAATAGTTACCCCTGGGAGATTTTCAGGAGGGGCACTGAAATTCGGGAGTCTCCCGGTGTCACGTCTATGGGATCATGTTTTGTTTTGGTCATGTTCGGTTTTGTTTTTTGAACACTCAGTTCCTGTTCCTGCACTCATTAGTTTTCACCTTGTCCTCATGTCACGCCCCTGTCCTCATGTCTCACACCTGTTTGCAATTATCATGCCTATTATTTAAACCGGAAGTTGCCAGGAAGTCAGCCTGGCGACTTTACCTCAACTTCCCTCATGCCATGCCATGCCTGTTTTCTCATTCTGTCCATGCCACGTAAGTTTTTTTATGTCACAGTTATTGAGTTTTTTTTTATTTTCGTCCATAGTCATGACATATTGCTATTTTTTGTTTTATAGCCAAGTTTTGTACTTCGCACTGGTGCGCGCCTTTTGTTTGCTTCCTTTTTTTGTGATTTGTTAGTTAAAGAAATATATATGTACATTCATTCACGCCTTGCTCGTGCCAACTTTCCTTTGCATCGGAAAAACAAACCATCCCGTAGTCCAAGTCTTGACACCCGGTAAAATCGGGAGGGTTGGCAAGTATGCCGTATTGCAATCTTGGTCACTTTGAGCACTAACGTGGTACAGACAAGTTTTTTCTGAGGTGGGATTTGGTGGAAAAAGTTTGAGAAGTAATATTATAATACCTTGTATTATTGTGTTGCCACCTTTAACTCATGTATGGTGTTGTTTCCACAGGAGGCCTTGATCAGCGCCTGGTTGCAGTTCAGCGACGGCTCCGTGGCCCCTCTGGATCTGTACAACCCTGACTTTTTCATCCTCACCGCCACCTCCCTGGATGAGGAAGTGGTGACGGTACGGCAGGACCCCTCCTGGAAATGGCCCGTCATCGTGACCGAGGCGGAGGGCCAAGGGCTTCTGGTCCGGGTGGAAATGACGGTTTGTGAGATTTGCCAGAAATTCAAACGCCGTAGCATCCTGGCAGCGGGCAACTGTAACGTCAAGGTGCGGTTTGGATACAGCGACAGCTCCAGGGGAGGGACCAACGATTACGGCACCGACGGAGAGGATTTGGACACCAGAGGCAGGCAGCCCTCACCTGACAGGATTGGTCTTGACAGCCACTTTTACGGCAGCTCAGTCTCTGACATGGAGGAAGGGGCGCTGAATAGACCCACCACCACAAGAAGTGCAATCATGCGGGGTCCTAACGGGGATAAACCATCAGGTGATGGAAGCGAGAGGATGCCGATTGACTTCGCCGACTTTCCTGCTCAGGTGGACTTGCCCCGTGGGCGCAACATGGACGATGACCTCATGCAGACTGCTCGCGGTCTCACAGACCTGGAGATCGGTATGTACGCTCTACTGGGGGTCTTCTGCCTGGCTATCCTGGTATTTCTTATCAACTGCATCTCCTATACCCTCAAATACCGACACAAGGAGCTCTCCGTCGAAGGCCAAGAGAACATGAACCATGCCCATGACTGGGTGTGGCTGGGGAACGAGGCAGAGCTGCTGGAGAGCGAAATCAGCTTGTCCCCCCAGCAGGAGGAGCAGACCTCCATGATAGACTCCGGTAGCGGTCTGGAGGAGGGAAGCCACTTGCTGAACGGGGGCTCGGCCCAGAAGAACGTGCAGGGCCAAGTACACCGGGCGGCCGACTCCGGCTGCCCTACTAAAGAAAGCAAAGGGGAGTCGCCCACCACCAAGAGGAAGCGAGTGCAGTTCACCACCTTCACCACCATCCCCTCGGACAGCGGCTACCCGACTGTTAGCACTCTGACTCGATGCCACAAGCAGGACATCAAGTGGGTGTGCCAGGACGTGGCGTTGGAAGACGCTACGGAGTTACGTAACTACATGGAGAGGTTAAACGACAGTGCGCCGAAGGAAGCGTTCTAGCGGACTGATTTGTGACAGACTCACGCGTATGCCTTTCACGGGGAGGTAGGCTCGGATTCAAAAGCGAAACATTTGCCCGAGAATCAAATCCGACCTGCCAAAGGCTCAAAGATATCAAGGATTGTCAATTTGCCACTGATATCAAGAAATATGTCGAGGAATGAGGACTCCAGTCTAAGGTGGTTAACTTTGGTCTTTATTACCAATGCTTTTTATTTTACACTGAATATATGTACCATGTTTTTCAGACCACAAGGCGCACAGGGTTATTTTTTCATACAGCAGGCGCACCTGATTATAGGGCGCATTAAATGGGTCGTATTATGCTTTTGTCAACATTTTGCATGGATTATGTTTAACAGACCATTTAACTGACCATCTCTTCTTGGGTGGCCCTGCGATGAGGTGACGACTTGTCCAGGGTGTACCCAACCTTGCTACTGAATGCAGCAGAGATAGGCTCGAGCACCCCTCGCAACTCCAAAAGGGACAAGCGGTAGAAAAATGGATGGATGGATGGATGGTTATCTTCTTGGTTAACGGTCGGTCTCATTCACGTAGTTCCACTTCCAAAATTAACGCGATAAATAACGGCTTAACTATAAATTTGGATACGGCACTCAATTTTTTTAACGGGCCGATTAAAGCGAACACTTCCCTTTTTGACCCTCGGGCCGTGCCGGGGGCAACTTGGCTGCAGTTCACTTGCTACTGATGAGCCACAATTTCATTGAATAAAAATGTGTAGAAAATAAGTATTTTGTTCCACCTCGTCATCGTCCTACAGACCAAAGTGTACAACCTTCACGCAAAATGCATTGTATTGTTGCTCTGAGATTTGAAGTTAAAAAAAATATATTTAAGTATATTTTTTGCGTTTGATTCCCCGAAAGGGAATTAGCAGTAGAAAATGGATGGATGGATTTTGTGAACAGAATTTTCCCAGATCAATTGATGCTGACAAATTCATTGAATAAAAATGTGTAAGCCCGATTGCACTAAATTTAAATGCAACAAAATCCAGTTACATAAATCCAATGTAAAAAAAAAAAATTGGTAATGAAGACAAATAAATATCCACACCAGTCCCTACTTTCTTTCTTTTATTTAGTAGTTTTTGTTAGCAGCTGCTTACAGGTGATGATCTACAGTCAGAAATCCAGATGGCATGTAGATTTTTAAAAGAAACCATAGACGTTCACAATGTTTGTGCACATTAAATGACGTTTGAAGGTTTTGGTCCAAAATGTGTCCGTCCAGATTGTTATTGTTCAAAAGTTTTTGGTGAAAAAGAAAATAGATATTTTGTTCCACCTCGTCATCATCCTCCAGACCAAAGTGTACAACCTTCACGCAAAAGGCATTGTATTGTTGCTCTGAGATTTGGAGTTAAAAAAAAATATTTAAGTATATTTTTTGCGTTTGATTTTGTGAACAGAATTTTTCCCAGATCAAATGATGCTGACAATTTCATTGAATAAAAATGTGTAAGCCAAATTGCACTTAATTTAAATGCAACAAAATCCAGTTACATAAATCCAGTGTAAAAAAAATGGTAATGAAGACAAATAAATATCCACACCAGTCCCTACTTTCTTTCTTTTATTTAGTAGTTTTTAGTGATGATCTACGGTCAGAAATCCAGATGGCATGTAGATTTTTAAAAGAAACCATTAATGTTCACAATTTTTGTGCACTTTAAATGACGTTTGAAGGTTTTGGTCCAAAATGTGTCCGTCCAGATTGTTATTGTTCAAAAATTTTGGGGGAAAAAGAAAATATGTATTTTGTTCCACCTCGTCATCGTCCTCCCGACCAAAGTGTACAATCTCACGCAAAATGCAGTGTATTGTTCCTCTGAGATTTTAAGTTAAAAAAATATTTAAGTGAATTTTTTGCGTTTCATCTTTGTGAACAGAATTTTCCCAGATCAAATTATGCAAACAATTTCATTGAATAAAAATGTATAAGCCAAATTGCACTAAATTTAAATGCAACAAAATCCAGTTACATAAATCCAGTGCAAAAAAAATAAAATTGGTAATGAAGACAAATAAATATCCACACCAGTCCCTACTTTCTTTCTTTTATTTAGTAGGTTTTTTTTAGCAGTTGTTTATAGGTGATGATCTACGGTCAGAAATCCAGATGGCATGTAGATTTTTAAAAGAAACCATAAATGTTCACAATTTTTGTGCACTTTAAATGACGTTTGAAGGTTTTGGTCCAAAATGTGTCCGTCCAGATTGTTATTGTTCAAAAATTTTGGGGGAAAAAGAAAATATGTATTTTGTTCCACCTCGCCATCGTCCTCCAGACCAAAGTGTACAACCTTCACGCAAAATGCATTGTATTGTTGCTCTGAGATTTGGAGTTAAAAAAAAATATTTAAGTATATTTTTTGCGTTTGATTTTGTGAACAGAATTTTTCCCAGATCAAATGATGCTGACAATTTCATTGAATAAAAATGTGTAAGCCAAATTGCACTTAATTTAAATGCAACAAAATCCAGTTACATAAATCCAGTGTAAAAAAAATGGTAATGAAGACAAATAAATATCCACACCAGTCCCTACTTTCTTTCTTTTATTTAGTAGTTTTTTTTAGCAGTTGTTTATAGGTGATGATCTACAGTCAGAAATCCAGATGGCATGTAGATTTTTAAAAGAAACCATTAATGTTCACAATTTTTGTGCACTTTAAATGACGTTTGAAGGTTTTGGTCCAAAATGTGTCCGTCCAGATTGTTATTGTTCAAAAATTTTGGGGGAAAAAGAAAATATGTATTTTGTTCCACCTCGTCATCGTCCTCCCGACCAAAGTGTACAATCTCACGCAAAATGCAGTGTATTGTTCCTCTGAGATTTTAAGTTAAAAAAATATTTAAGTGAATTTTTTGCGTTTCATCTTTGTGAACAGAATTTTCCCAGATCAAATTATGCAGACAATTTCATTGAATAAAAATGTGTAAGCCAAATTGCACTAAATTTAAATGCAACAAAATCCAGTTACATAAATCCAGTGCAAAAAAAATAAAATTGGTAATGAAGACAAATAAATATCCACACCAGTCCCTACTTTCTTTCTTTTATTTAGTAGGTTTTTTTTAGCAGTTGTTTATAGGTGATGATCTACGGTCAGAAATCCAGATGGCATGTAGATTTTTAAAAGAAACCATAAATGTTCACAATTTTTGTGCACTTTAAATGACGTTTGAAGGTTTTGGTCCAAAATGTGTCCGTCCAGATTGTTATTGTTCAAAAATTTTGGGGGAAAAAGAAAATATGCATTTTGTTCCACCTCGCCATCGTCCTCCCGACCAAAGTGTACAATCTCACGCAAAATGCAGTGTATTGTTCCTCTGAAATTTTAAGTTAAAAAAAATATTTAAGTGAATTTTTTGCGTTTCATTTTTGTGAACAGAATTTTCCCAGATCAAATTATGCAGACAATTTCATTGAATAAAAATGTGTAAGCCAAATTGCACTAAATTTAAATGCAACAAAATCCAGTCACATAAATCCAGTGTAAAAACAAAAAAAATGGTAATGAAAACACAAATAAATATCAACACCATTCCCTACTTTCTTTCTTTTATTTAGCAGTTGTTGTTAGCAGCCGTTTACAGGTGATGACCTGCAGTCCGAAATCCAGATGACATGTAGGATTTTAAAAGTAACCATAAATATTCACAATGTTTGTGCACATTAAATGACATTTGAAGGTTTTGGTCCAAAATGTGTCTGTCCAGATTGTTATTTTCACAAGTATTTTGGGAAAAAGAAAATAGGTATTTTGTTCCACCTCGTCATCGCCCTCCTGACCAAAGTGTACAATCTCACGCAAAATGCATTGTATTGTTGCTCTAAGATTTTAAGTTAAAAAAATATATATTTAAGTACATTTTTTGCGTTTGATTTTTTGTGAACAGAATTTCCCCAGATCAAATTATGCTGACAATTTCATTGAATAAAAACGTGTTAGCCAAATTGCACTAAATTTAAATGCAAAAAAATCAATTTACATAAATCCAGTGTCGAAAAAAAAAAATGGTAATGAAGACACAAATAAATATCAACACCAGTCCCTACTTTCTTTCTTTTATTTAGCAGTTTTTGTTAGCAGCTGTTTAAAGGTGATGATCTGCAGTCCGAAATCCAGATGGCATGTAGATTTTTAAAAGAAACCGTAGATGTTCACAGTGTTCTTGCACATTAAATGACATTTGAAGGTTTTGGTCTAAAATGTGTCCGTCCAAATTGGTATTGTTCAAAGGTTTTTAGGGAAGTAAATGTTTTGCGTTTGATTTTTGTTAACAGAATTTTTCCCAGATCAAATTATGCCGACAATTTCATTGAATAAAACTGTGTAAGCCAAATTGCACTTAATTTAAATGCAACAAAATCCAGTTACATAAATCCAGTGTAAAAAAATGGTAATGAAGACACAAATAAATATCAACACCATTCCCTACTTTCTTTCTTTTATTTAGCAGTTGTTTTTAGCAGCTGTTTACAGGTGATGATCTACAGTCAGAAATCCAGATGGCATGTAGATTTTTAAAAGAAACCATAAATGTTCACAATTTTTGTGCACTTTAAATGACGTTTGAAGGTTTTGGTCCAAAATGTGTCCGTCCAGATTGTTATTGTTCAAAAATTTTGGGGGAAAAAGAAAATAGGTATTTTGTTCCACCCCGTCATCGTCCTCCCGACCAAAGTGTACAATCTCACGCAAAATGCATTTTATTGTTGTTCTGAGATTTTAAGTTAAAAAAATATTGAAGTACATGTTTTGCGTTAGATTTTTGTGAACAGAATTTTCTCAGATCAAATTATGCTGACAATTTCATTGAATACAAATGTGTAAGCAAAATTGCACTAAATTTAAATGCAACAAATTCCAGTTACATAAATCCAGTTTAAAAAAAAAATGGCAATGAAGACACAAATAAATATCAACACCAGTCTCTACTATCTTTCTTTCTTTTATTTAGCAGTTTTTGTTAGCAGTTGTTTACAGGTGATGATCTGCAGTCCGAAATCCAGATGGCATGTAGATTTCTAAAAGAAACCATAGATGTTCACAATGTTTGTGCACATTAAATGACGTTTGAAGGTTTTGGTCCAAAATGTGTCTGTCCAGATTGTTATGCTTCAAAAGTTTTTGGGGAAAAAGAAAATATGTATTTTGTTCCACCACGTCATCGTCCTCCCGACCATAGTGTAAAATCTCCCGCAAAATGTATTGTATTGTTGCTCTGAGATTTTAAGTTAAAAAAAATAATATTAAAGTACATTTTTTGCGTTACATTTTTGTGAACATAATTTTCCCAGATCAAATTATGCTGACAATTTCATTGAATAAAAATGTGTAAGCCAAATTGCACTAAATTTAAATGCAACAAAATCCAGTTACATAAATCCAGTGTAAAAACAAAAAAATGGTAATGAAGACACAAATAAATATCAACACCAGTCCCTACTTTCTTTCTTTTATTTAGTAGTTTTTGTTAGCAGCTGTTTACAGATGATGATCTGCAGTCCAAAATCCAGATGGCATGTAGATTTTTATAAAAAACCTTGGATGTTGACAATGTTTGTGTACTTTAAATGACGTTTGAAGGTTTTGGTCCAAAATGTGTCCGTCCAGATTGTTATCGTTCAAAAGTTTTTGGGGAAAAAGAAAATATGTATTTTGTTCCACCTTGTCATCGTCCTCCCGACCAAAGTGTACAATCTCACGCAAAATGCATTGTATTGTTGCTCTGAGATGTGAAGTTAAAAAAAAATATTTAAGTATATTTTTTACGTTTGATTTTGTGAACACAATTTTCCCAGATCAAATTATGCTGACAATTTCATTGAAGAAAAATGTGTAAGCCAAATTGCACTAAATTTAAATGCAACAAAATCCAGTTACATAAATCCAGTGTAAAAAAAAAAAAAGAAATGGTAATGAAGACACAAATAGATATCAACACCAGTCCCTACTTTCTTTCTTTTATTTAGCAGTTTTTGTTAGCAGCTGTTTACAGGTGATGATCTCCAGTCTGAAATCCAGATGGCATGTAGATTTTTAAAAGAAACCGTAGATGTTCACAATGTTTGTAAACATTAAATGACATTTGAAGGATTTGGTCTAAAATGTGTCTGTCCAAATTGTTATTCTTCAAAGGTTTTTAGGAGAGTAAATGTTTTGCGTTTGATTTTTGTGAACACAATTTTCCCAGATCAAATTATGCTGACAATTTCATTGAATAAAAATGTGTAAGCCAAATTGCACTAAATTTAAAAGCAACAAAATCCAGTTACATAAATCCAGTGTAAAAAAAAAAAATGGTAATGAAGACACAGATAAATATCAACACCAGTCCCTACTTTCTTTCTTTTATTTAGCAGTTTTTGTTAGCAGCTGTTTACAGATGATGATCTGCAGTCCAAAATCCAGATGGTATGTAGATTTTTAAAAGAAACCTTGGATGTTCACAATGTTTGTGCACATTAAATGACGTTTGAAGGTTTTGGTCCAAAATGTGTCCGTCCAGATTGTTATCGTTCAAAAGTTTTTGGGGAAAAAGAAAATAGGTATTATGTTCCACCTTGTCATCGTCCTCCCGACCAAAGTGTACAATCTCACGCAAAATGCATTGTATTGTTGCTCTGAGATTTTAAGTTAAAAAAAATAATATTTAAGTAAATTTTTTGCGTTTCATTTTTCTGAACAAAATTTTCCCGGATCAAATTATGCTGACAATTTCATTGAATAAAAATGTGTAAGCCAAATTGCACTAAATTTAAATGCAACAAAATCCAGTTACATAAATCCAGTGTAAAAAAAAATGGTAATGAAGACACAAATAAATATCAACACCAATCCCTACTTTCTTTCTTTTATTTGGCAGTTTTTGTTAGCAGCTGTTTACAGATGATGATCTGCAGTCCGAAATCCAGATGGCATGTAGATTTTTAAAAGAAACCTCGGATGTTCACAATGTTTGTGCACATTAAATGACATTTGAAGGTTTTAATTTAAAATGTGTCCGTCCAAATTGTTATTTTTCAAAGGTTTTTAGGGGAGTAAATGTTTTGCGTTTGATTTTTGTGAACACAATTTTCCCAGATCAAATTATGCTGACAATTTCATTGAATAAAACTGTGTGAGCCAAATTGCACTAAATTTAAATGCAACAAAATCCAGTTACATAAATCCAGTGTAAAAACAAAAAAATGGTAATGAAGACACAAATAAATATCAACACCAGTCCCTACTTTCTTTCTTTTATTTAGCAGTTTTTGTTAGCAGCTGTTTACAGGTGATGATCTCTAGTCTGAAATCCAGATGGCATGTACATTTTTAAAAGAAACCGTAGATGTTCACAATGTTTGTGCACATTAAATGACATTTGAAGGTTTTGGTCCAAAATGTGTCCGTCCAGATTGTTATCGTTCAAAAGTTTTTGGGGAAAAAGAAAATAGGTATTATGTTCCACCTCGTCATCGTCCTCCCGACCAAAGTGTACAATCTCACGCAAAATGCATTGTATTGTTGCTCTGAGATTTTAAGTTAAAAAAAATAATATTTAAGTACATTTTTTGCGTTTCATTTTTGTGAACAACATTTTCCCAGATCAAATTATGCTGACAATTTCATTGAATGAAAATGTGTAAGCCAAATTGCACTAAATTTAAATGCAACAAAATCCAGTTACATAAATCCAGTGTAAAAAAAAATGGTAATGAAGACACAAATAAATATCAACACCAATCCCTACTTTCTTTCTTTTATTTGGCAGTTTTTGTTAGCAGCTGTTTACAGATGATGATCTGCAGTCCGAAATCCAGATGGCATGTAGATTTTTAAAAGAAACCTCGGATGTTCACAATGTTTGTGCACATTAAATGACGTTTGAAGGTTTTGGTCCAAAATGTGTCCATCCAGATTGTTATTTTCACAAGTATTTTGGGAAAAAGAAAATAGGTATTTTGTTCCACCTCGCATCGTCCTCCCGACCAAAGTGTACAGTCTCACGCAAAATGCATTTTATTGTTGTTCTGAGATTTTAAGTTAAAAAAATATTGAAGTACATTTTTTGGGTTAGATTTTTGTGAACAGAATTTTCACAGATCAAATTATGCTGACAATTTCATTGAATAAAAATGTGTAAGCAAAATTGTACTAAATTCAAATGCAACAAATTCCAGTTACATAAATCCAGTGTAAAAAAAATGGTAATGAAGACACAAATAAATATTAACACCAATCCCTACTTTCTTTCTTTTATTTGGCAGTTTTTGTTAGCAGCTGTTTACAGATGATGATCTGCAGTCCGAAATCCAGATGGCATGTAGATTTTGAAAAGAAACCTTGGATGTTCACAATGTTTGTGCACATTAAATGACGTTTGAAGGTTTTGGTCCAAAATGTGTCCGTCCAGACTGTTATCGTTCAAAAGTTTTTGGGGAAAAAGAAAATAGGTATTTTGTTCCACCTCGTCATCGTCCTCCCGACCAAAGTGTACAACCCTCACGCAAAATGCATCGTATTGTTGCTCTGTTTATTGTATTTTCATACCATTTAAGGAATATAGAACAATGTCAAGAGTGTGTATCGTTTTTTATTGAGTGTAGCGTCTTAAAACACCTCATTTGTCCCGATGACAGTTAGTGTTGTGTTAGCGGAGGCGATATTGTTGAGGAAGAGGACCAAATTACACATTAATCGTTGTTTTAGGAGTGTTTTATGGGACGCAATTTAGCCCCCAAGCCACGAGACGTGCTCTTTATTGCTGACCGATGGAGGAAAACAGCAACGATTAAGGCCCCCTTTATAAAAGTGTCCTCGCAGGACAGCGAGAAAATTGAAGGGCTTTTTAAACTCGACAACATGGTAATGTGGCATTTCTTATGCCGCCCCTGAATTGTTTGAGCTTTGGAGAAAATACCAATTAAGGTCGAGCCGACCTCTGACGCCAGGAAAAGCATACTGATGGACAAACTGAGGTGCAGACGAGCTTTAATGCGAAAAAAGCAAGAATTACACGTTTTTTCCCCCTTGTCGATATGAATCTTTACATAATTGCGGCAAATAATAACAATAATCTCTGAAATTGTCCCAAACAAAGGCAGCCGTGTGAAAAATTGCATTTTCTTTGTTATCGTCATCACAGGGGCGTTGGCTAATTACATTTTTTTTTTTTTCCCCCAGCGTGTGTTATTATTTTCTATCAAGCAGAGAAATGTTCCCATTATGTTAACTGTTGCTGCAGCGTGGCTCAGATTGTTAATCAGCAGCACTCACAATATTATAATTTGGAGGACGGGGGACTTGAAATACTCGAACAAACACGACTGCGAGCTTGAGTGTAATTTCTCAAAAATCGTTTGGAGGAACATGTGCTCACACAAACACACACCTGTGAGAACATTTTGCAGATTTTTTTTTTGCTCTTATTTGATTAGTTCAAGCAGCTTCGTGTCACTCCTCGTTCACTTGGTAAAGATAATCTTCTAACTACTGATTACAAACCCCGTTTCCATATGAGTTGGGAAATTGTGTTAGATGTAAATATAAACGGAATACAAGGATTTGCAAATCCTTTTCAACCCATATTCAAGTGAATGCATTACAAAGACAAGATATTTAATGTTCAAACCCATTAAACTTTTTTTTTTTTTGTTGCAAATAATAATTGACTTATAACTTCATGGCTGCAACACGTGTCAAAGTAGTTGGGAAAGGGCATGTTCACCACTGTGTTACAGTGCAGCATAGATTATCTTGGGCCCAGAGAAGCCGGCACCGTTTCTGGATGTTGTTGATAAATGGCTTTCGCTTTGCATAGTAGAGCTTTAACTTGCACTTACTGTACAGATGTAGCGACGAACTGTATTTAGTGACTGTGGTTTTCTGAAGTGTTCCTGAGCCCATGTGGTGATATCCTTTAAAGATTGATGTCGGTTTTTGATACATCGCCGTCTGAGGAATCGAAGGTCACTGTCCTTCAATGTTGGTTTCCGGCCATGCCGCTTACGTGGAGTGATTTCTACAGATTCTCTGAACCTTTTGATGATATTATGGACCGTAGATGTTGAAATCCCTAAATTTCTTGCAATTGCACTTTGAGAAATGTTGTTCTTAAACTGTTTGACTATTTGCTCACGCAGTTGTGGACAAAGGGGTGTACCTCGCCCACTCTTTTCTTGTGAAAGACTGAGCATTTTTAGGGAAGCTGTTTTTATACCCAATCCTGGCACCCACCTGTTCCCAATTAGCCTGCACACCTGTGGGATGTTCCAAATAAGTGTATGATGAGCATTTCTCAACTTTATCAGTATTTATTGCCACCTTTCCCAACTTCTTTGCCACGTGTTGCCGGCATCAAATTCTAAAGTTAATGAATATTTACAAAAAAATATATATATATGTTGTCTTTGTAGTGCATTCAACTGAATATGGGTTGAAAATGATTTGCAAATCATTGTATTCCGTTTATATTTACATCTAACACAATTTCCCAACTCATATGGAAACGGGGTTTGTAAATATATTTCCCATTGCATTGTTTAAACAACAATTAGATCAGGCCTCGGCAATTATTTGGACTCGGGGGGGAATTTAGAGAAAACAAATGTGTCAAAAAACAAAAACAAAACCTTACAATAATGTCTAACTGAATGCTGAAAACGTTTTGACATACCTCCTTAGAGAGCGGAATGGAATTTTACATTTATTTTTTTTACTGATGAGACACGCAGAATGTACATGAAAAGAAAGAATGTGGGATTTACAATATTAACTATGAGGGATAAAACACTGAATATTGACATCATATGAACGTCACCTACCCTCTCCATCCACATATTTTACAATCAAGCGAAACGCAACAAAAATGCAACAAACACAACAAAATATGAACGCAAAGGGTAAAAATAAACTAGACTAGATACGCTCCTGTACTTGGTATCATCACAGTGGACAATATGTGTAGATACACCAATGGTGTTTGTTACCAGAGGCTGTATTGTACCGAATATGATTCATTAGTATCACGGTACTCTACTGGAAGTCTTTCTCATGTTTGTTCACCTGATGCGGACAAATCTCCACAATCTTCGCAATGTCTTTTTATTTGACAGGAAAATTCAATATTTTCAGTTTCCGCTCCGTGACTTTTCATTCATTCTCTCCGGTCTTCTTTTCCTCTCGCAATGTCCGGTGAGCGTCTGCTCAACAACTCCAACTCCATATTCATGTGTCGGCCCGGCTGCTGCTGATAAGCATGGCAGGTGGTTAGATGAGCAGTCCCAGCTGGGTAATCCAATCACCTGCCAGCTGCGCTTTGAGGCCGGTCCATACCCACCCCACTCCTGCAGGAGGTGAGCAGACCACGCCCCCCTCTACAGCAGTATATCGTACAACCCAAGTAACGAGTATATAGTGGAACTTCATAACAAGTTCTTAAACAAAGTTTGTATATTGAATAGGCTTTGTGTATTTGTTGACAAAAGACGGGACTTTAAGTTTTTACGACTTACATATTACTGACGCTGGGATCATTATTCCTAAGTTTGTTATGTCTCGTGTCGATTAATGTAAATCATTATTATCGGGTCTCCCCATGTCTAGCATTAAAAGATTACAGTTGGTACAAAATGTGGCTGCTAGACTTTTGACAAGAACAAGAAAGTTTGATTATATTACGCCTATACTGGCTTCCGGCCCACTTGAGATACTACTACTTAGGTTTAAAATACTAAACGTTCTAGCTCCGTCCTATCTTGCTGATTTTATTGTACCAGATGTCCCGGCCAGAAATCTGTGTTCTAAGAACTCCGGCTTATTAGTGATTCCCAGAACCCAAAAAAAATCTGCAGGCTATAGAGCGTTTTCTATTCAGGCTCCAGTACTCTGGAATGCCCTCCCGGTAACAGTTAGAGATGTTACCTCAGTAGAAGCATTTAAGTCCCATCTTAAAACTATTTTATTTACCCTTGCCTTTTAAATAGACCCTGTTTTTAGACTAGTTGATCTGCCCTCTCTCTTTTCTGCTCTGCCCCCATTTCCTGCATGGATAATTTATCAGGTGACATCCTACTGCTGGCCTCCCTATGGACTGGACTCTCATATATTTTGAAGTCCGGACCTTGGGGTGGACCACTCCTCTATGCATCAGTCGGTGAGGTCTCGGCGCTTCAATCAGTCTACACACAAGACCTCGCCATGGACTGGACTCCCACTTTATTAACCGTATCCACTCGACATCCATTGGTCGGGTCAAGATATCTCATTGTATCCCACTGGGTTGAAATTTTTCTTGCCCTGATCTGAGCCGAGGATGTCATTGTGGTTTGTGCAGCCCTTTGAGATATTTGCTATTAAGGGCTGTATGAATAAACGTTGATAGAGTGATTGATTGAAGTACATTTCCCATAAGAATCAAACAATCAATCAATCAATCAATGTTTATTTATATAGTCCTAAATCACAAATGTCTCAAAGGGCTGCATAAGCCCCAACGACATCCGCGGTTCAGCGCCCACATAAGGGCAAGGAAAAACTCACAACCCAGTGGGACGTCGATGAGAATGACTATGAGAACCCCCCGCCCCCTAGGGGAGACTGGATGCAATGGACGTCGAGTGGGTCTAGCATAATATTGTGAAAGTCCAGTCCATAGTGGATCTAACATAATAGTGAGAGTCAAGTCCATAGTGGATCCAACATAATAGTGAGAGTCCAGTCCATAGTGGATCCAACATAATAGTGAGAGTCCAGTCCATAGTGGATCTAACATAATAGTGAGAGTCCAGTCCATAGTGAATCCAACATAATAGTGAGAGTCCAGTCCATAGTGGATCTAACATAATAGTGAGAGTCCAGTCCATAGTGGATCCAACATAATAGTGAGAGTCCAGTCCATAGTGGATCCAACATAATAGTGAGAGTCCAGTCCATAGTGGATCTAACATAATAGTGAGAATCCAGTCCATAGTGGATCCAACATAATAGTGAGAGTCCAGTCCATAGTGGATCCAACATAATAGTGAGAGTCCAGTCCATAGCGGATCTAACATAATAGTGAGAGTCCAGACCATAGTGGATCCAACGCAATAGTGAGAGTCCAGTTTTAATTTTTTCAATTAATAATGGAGACGTCAAAGAAGAAAGATGTAGGTGGGAAGCGGTGTATTGCGGCCGTCTTCAGCAACACAAACACAGCCGGTGTTTTTCTTGTTTCCTTGTTTACATTCCCGAAAAATGACGGTGAAGCTTTACCGTGGAACAGAGTGGTCAAGCGAACACGGTTGGATTGGACCACGCACACAAAGTACAGAGTATTATGTGTATTAATAAAAAACATTTTACCATTCTGTATTCTGAAGGCGATCTATGTTGTGTGCTACTCCAGCATCAATATCAGCAGCGTCCTACTGACCGTCAGCGTCGGGTTCAAAGCGGTATGGCTCTACGCCTTGTTGCGGTTGGGCCTGGCCGAGTGGTCCTGCCACCCCCACGGCTCTCATAGCATATTCCCTATCTGAATCGCTCCCACTACCCTCTTGTCATTTTTTCTTTTTCTTTTCTCTTGTCCTTCACTCTCACTTTCCTCATCCACGAATCTTTCATCCTCGCTCATATTAATGGGGAAATCGTGACTTTCTCGGTCCGAATCGCTCTCGCTGCTGGTGGCCATGATTGTAAACAATGTTCGGATGTGAGGAGCTCCACAACCCGTGATGTCACGCTCATATCGTCTGCTACTTCCGGTACAGGCAAGGCTTTTTTATTAGCGACCAAAAGTTGTTAAATTTATCGTCGATGTTCTCTACTAAATCCTTTCAGCCAAAATATGGCAATATGGCGAAATGATCAAGTATGACACATAGAATGGACCTGCTATCCCAGTTTAAATAAGAAAATCGCATTTCAGTAGGCCTTTAATCTTCCATTTTCTCCTTGCCTCAGCAGCCATTCTGAAAGTGCGTTCACTTGCAATGTTCAACGTACCAGAGCCCTTCATTACACGGATGATACGCCAGTCGAAACAGGAGGACTTAAATACTTCAAAGATCCCCCACATAGACCCAGACACACATTTTTTCCACACAATTAGCAGCACTGACCGTCACTATTACATGGGGGAACGATCCCAAAAACACATAAAAAACAGGAGACAGGTTATCATTAATACGCTTCAATAGCAGAATTAGTGATGTGTGCTGACCAAACACGGCGGATGAGGCACTAGGCACTTTTCCAAGAACTTTCCCAGATAAATGCTGTGTTTCGACCAAAAACTACCTGTTCTCCTACTAGTTCTTCAGGAACTATTTTTAGTTCCTCACCAGCCAGGTGGGACTTTTGGAAGGTTCCTGTCTTTCTGGAACCTTATCTGGGGCGGGCTGGGCTGTGGAATGCTGATTGGTTGAACAAAAATGGGGTGTTCCTAAAACATATAAGAAGCATAGAGTGTTTTACTTGCTTTAAGGGTTTTGGTCCTAGATGATCTCAGTAAGATATTATAGCTTTTTGCTGAGATTTTATGACCTATATTGAGTAAAACATGCTTGAAATTAGAATATCGACTGATGCAAAGCTGTGTCATTGTCAGGTTCACACACTGATGACATCTATTAAACAGACAAGAAGCAAGGAATCATGCAGAGACTGAGTTCAATTTAGCTCATGAGGAGAACGCATGGCGCTGCACACTTAGTCACAGTCTCGCCCCATGCTCTAAGGTACAGCTCCCGCACCCCTCTATGTATTCAGGAGTTCCCCAGTCAACATCACTGAGGCCGCCTCTAAAAGGAGCACTCACATATATCATGCAATGCAGCTCCAGTACGCACAATACGTGACGGACTGTGCTGGGGCCTTGTGATTTTGCCTTGTCTCTGCTTCGTCTGTTTGCTGTCGTTTTATCTGCGTTGAGGTCCTTGAAGTCCTTGGCTGTTAGTGGGCTAAGATAAAGATAACATCTGCGGCTGAGGTCACCCCTCAGACAAAAAGTTTTGTCCTTGCACAGATAGAAAAAGTACAGCTTGAGCACAATCGCTAATAACTATAGGAATGGACTTTAAGCATATTAAAGTTGTGTGATAACTTACACAGAATTATTCTAACAGTCATTAACACTCACAAGTATAAAACTACTTTTTCAAAGGCCTACTGAAATGAGATTTTCTTTTTTGAACGGGGATAGCAGGTCCATTCTATGTGTCATACTTAATCATTTCGCGATATTGCCATATTTTTGCTGAAAGGATTTAGTAGAGAACATCGACGATAAACTTTTGGTCGCTAATAAAAAAGCCTTGCCTGTACCGGAAGTAGCAGACGATATGCGCGTGACGTCACGGGTCATGGAGCTCCTCACATCCTCACATTGTTTACAATCATGGCCACCAGCAGCGAGAGCGATTCGTACGGAGAAAACGACGATTTACCCATTAATTTGAGCGAGAATGATTAATTAGAGTGAAGGACTAGAGAAAAAAAAAGGCGAGGGCAGTGGGAGTGATTCAGATGTTATTAGACACGTTTACTAGAATAATTCTGGAAAATCTCTTATCTGCTTATTGTGTTACTAGTGTTTTAGTGAGATTATATGGTACCTGAAAGTCGGAGGGCTGTGGCCACGGGTGTGGTGACCGCCAGTGTTTCTGAGGGAAGCCACATTTCTCGACGAGGCGAAGCGAAGGCAGCTGTTGGGGCCAGGCTTAGATTTTTACCCCCCTCCTATACAGTGGAAGCATCCCACATTTGGGGGAGGACGGTCGGAGAAAGCAAAAGAGTCCACAGCTGCCTCTTTGACAGGTGCACGAGGAACGACGCAAGCTATCCGCTCATGTCTACGGTAAGAGCCGACTTATTACCACAATTTTCTCACCGAAACCTGCCAGTTGACATGTGGTAGGGAACCATGTTCGCTTGACCGCTCTGTTCCATAGTAAAGTTTCACCTCCGGGAATGTAAACAAGGAAACACCGGCTGTGTTTGTGTTGCTAAAGGCAGCTGCAATACACCGCTTCCCACCTACAGCTTTCTTCTTTGACGTCTCCATTATTAATTGGAACAAACTGCAGAAGATTCAGCAACACAGATGTCCAGAATACTGTGTAATTATGCGATTTAAGCAGACTACTTATAGCTGGGATCGGGCTGGAAAAAAATGTCTGATATATATATATATATATATATATATATAAATTATCAGACTGCGTTGTCAGTAGTAGTGGGTTTCAGTAGGCTTTTAAAGTAATAATTTCTTACTTCAAGCATGAAAAAAAAAATCATGATGCCAACCGCATATTTTTTGTTTTGTTTTTGAACACTGACAGTGTGAAGGATGCGAGATGCTGAAACAGAGTCCATGAGGACTTTGTGGCGTGGTGGGACAGTGGTTGCTATGCATGCCCAGCCTGCACGCTGAGGACGAGGAGAGGCTCTGTGAGGTCCGGAAAGATTGAAGCGTCGGCCACAAGCAGCGTGATGGATGGCGGGCGGGTTGCAATTAAAGCACCATCCTCTGTAGGTGGGAATAAAGCATCCCAACATCTTTACCCCCGCGGGTTCCACTTTTAAGGCACGCGGCACAAAATAAATAACAAACCCATTTTTGGAGGAGCGAAACCGGAGACTTGGTCAGTCTTAGCTTCCGTGGGAGAAAAGAGAGCGGGATCTCCCCCCGAGGCCTGCGTCTTAAACGGGCTCCTTAATGAAATTAACGATGTGCGTACAACAAGCTCTCGCTAATGCTCGCCGGTTCTCCCCGTGGTGTGTTTTTTTGTACAGTTTTTTCAAATCGTTCACTGCCTGATAGATGTTGTTTTCTTCCGCAATCATTTGAATACCGCCTTAGTTTTCATGCAACAGACTCTTGCCGGGGAGAAGACAAACGGAGGAGCTGATGAGAAGGTCGGCCTGAAGGTTGAGTTGACGAACTCTCTAAATGGAGCTGCTGGCAATCGGCATAATTTTTACTGATATACTTACATTTTCTGCTTCCTGGCCACAGCTTACGGTGCATACACCGAAGGGGACAAGTGGTAGGAAATGGAGGGTGTGGAGAGGCGGAGCCGGCGGGGCAGAACAAGCTGTAGCCCTGCTCAAGATGGCGGTAAGGAGGCGGAGAATTCCGCTGAACGGAGAGCAACGCCACAATCGATATCAGGTGCTCGGCTCACACACCGCTAATCAAGCTGCGTATCTCCTGGCAGAGTATAAAAGGGGAGAAGGAGGAAAGATCAAAAAGGAGCAGTGGAGGAGAAACAAGAACCACAGAGATCAGCACAAGAGAGACGACGACACGGCAGCTGAAAAGCAGACCGGAGCGAGCAGCGGAGGAGGAGCTGAAAAGCGACCCGACCGACACTGCGGTTTAGCTCGGTCGGTAGAGTGGCCGTGCCAGCAACTTGAGGGTTACAGGTTCGATTCCCGCTTCTGCCAACCTAGTCTCTGCCGTTGTGTCCTTGGGCACGACACCTTACCCACCTGCTTCCAGTGCCACCCACACTGGTTTGAATGTAACTTAGATATTGGGTTTCACTATGTAAATCGCTTTGAGTCACTTCAGAAAAAGCGCTATATAAATATAATTCACTTCACTATTTGAAAAAGTAAAAGAGTCAAACGTGCCTTGCAAGATGTCCTTCCTGGGTGGTCCACGCAACCCACACGACAACTGCAAGAGTCGTTCACAGAGGGATAATATTTTTATGCTATTCTTCCAAATTCCAAACATTAAGAAGTGAGTGTGTGGGTTTTCAGAGCCTACACATAAAGTAGTACCATGTCTTGGGATCAGGGGTGTAGCGACACATTCTGGGATGTGTGTCTCGATACTGAAATATTGATACCGCCGATAACAGATATTTATTAAAGTTATAGTACCACTGTGTTAGAATAAAATAATTATGTATATATTATCATCATGACGTCATACTTAAGGGCCGTTACTAGAAAGTATTGTTAATTTGTGCTGAAGTGGTATTTCTGTATTTGTGCAGAGCTAGCAATCCAAGAGATTGCTAGCCTCTTTTTAACAGTGTTTTGTCCAGACTCGCGGTCTGCTGACTGCCAATGCCGAAAATTGGGTACCGGGACCAGACAAAGTAGAGACTAGGTGATGGCACCAGTACTCGGCCTGCTGACTGCCAAGGCCGAACATTGGGTTCCGGGACCAGACAAAGCAGAGACTGGGCGATAGCACCAAGTGTCAACATATTTGCATTTTTGTATAATCATATATTGTGTCTAACTGGAGCTGTCGAGTCTACCCGCTCCCCTCAGCGACAGTGATGTAGTAGGGATGTGACAAACTCTTGCTGTCGTGCGGGTTCCACTGACCACCAAGGAAGGACATTTTGCTCGAGCAGGTTCGACTCTTTATTTGTTTATTTTTCGATAAATCACATCCTTTGCCGGGTTGCTTTCCAGCTCCTCCTCTGCTGCTCGCTCTTCGGTCGCTTTCATTGTCGCCGTCTTCTCCCTGTGCCGCGGACTCTCCAACTCCTTCTCTTTGTTCTCTCCTCCTTCGCCTCTTTTATACATTGTCAGGAGAAATTTTGATAATTTCCCGGTGTGTGAGCCATGCACCTGAATTCGATTGCAGCGGCGTCGCTCCCGGTACGCCTCCTTGCCGCCATCTTGAGCAGGGCCGCAGCTTGCCCTGCCCCGCCTTCGGCCCGTTGGCTCCGCCTCTCCACAAGGGACTTTCCTAATAAATAGAGGAGGCGCGCATGCTTGATTTTTTAGAACGTAATTTGGATCTGTAACAAGAGTACAGCCCAAAACACGTGTCTCCTCATGAGCTAAATTGAACTCTGTCTCTGCATGATTCCTTGCTTCTAGTCTGATTAATAGATGTCATCAGTGTTTGAATCTGACACACACCGATAGTCACACACACACTAGGTGTGGTAAAATGACTCTCAGTATTTGACCCATCAGCCTGGGAGGTGAGGTGAGCAGTGAGCAGCCGCAGTGGCCGCGCTCGGGAATTGAAATATTGATACTGCCGATACCAGATATTTATTAAAGTTAAAATCCCACTGATAGTCGCACACACATACTAAGTGTGGTGAAATTAGTCTCAGCATTTGGTCCATCCCTTTGTTACATACCCCTTGGGAGACGAGGGGAGCAGTGAGCAGCCGCAAAATGTATTGTTCTTGTCAAAAGTCTAGCAGCCACATTTTGTACCAACTGTAATCATTTAATGCTGGACACAGGGAGGCTCGAAAATAATACTCCGTCTCTGTGAGAAGCAAATAAGTTGACTTACTTTTAAATGGTCTTGATTGGCTGAGTTCAATTACTGTTCTACTTTTTTTTCCCAAACTGACCAATAAATGAGAATTGTATTAAAGATAAATAAGACAAGACTTTCAAAAAAAAGGGGTCCTAAAACAGGAGTTTTAATATTGCATTTTTTGAGCCTGCATCAGTGAGCTTTTGCCGACTCCAAGAAGAAAAGACTGTCTACAAAAACACAACAAACCGAATGCTGGCGGCCATAAGGGAACGTCGCCAAATGGAACAGCGTGGATTTATGCTGTTTGGGTTCACATAGAGATTTACTAAACAGACAAAAGCATCTGGATCAAATTTTTTCCTGCATGCAACTGCAGCGGCTACATGGACCACTGCAAGTAAAACTGAACGTTTTAATACCAGTCTGACTCCAAACACTGTCCTCCTTCTCCTTTTTTGTTGTTTTCTTGAAACAGTGTTCCCTTCTCAGAGGTCGATGTGACAAAGCCAGGACGAAAGGACACAAGGTCAACCAAAAGACCACACACACACACACACACACACACACACACACACACACACACACACACACACACACACACACACACACACACACATATCAGCATTAAAGGCCAATGTTGTCATCCTCCGCTGAGGCTGGGGTGATTACTGCCAGCTGGGTCACAGTTACCGAAACTTTATCAAAAATATGAGCAGCAAGTCCATTAAAACATCATTTTAAAGAGACTTTTGCTGGTGTTTCCTCAACATGTCTTTTCCTGCACATTACCTACCTTCCCTGCATCCTGGGGTCACACTGGTGCTTCTTTCTTTCACCCATACACGCTAATGCTTACTGCCGTCACCCAGATAGCATATCTTTACCTGCACGTTACCTACCTTCTCTGTATCCTGGAGTCAAACTGGTGCCTCCTTCTTTCACCCAGTCGACATATATTTACCCACACAGTACCTACCTTCTCTGCATTGTGTGGTCACCCTGGTGCTTCCTGCTTTTAAGCAGCCATCTTGAGAGCGCAGCAGTTCTTTTTAGGCTCGTAAAATCAAAACCGGAGCAGTTTGAAAAACTCTTTCATCAGTTTTTAATCAGAAGGGTTCAATCTCTTTCCTGTGCGAGTTTGAAGCCGACACAAGAAACGCGCTCAGAGGAGATAATGTTTGAAAAAAGGTGACGGGTTTTTACAAAACTTTTGTTTTGAAGGGGTAATTGCCGACTTCCCTGTTGATTTTTGCTGAAAGATGTAAATGAATGAAATATAGGTCTAGGTGAGACCTACATAGAGGTTTTTGTTTCATGTCTCTACGACATTTTTACCGGAAGTTACAAGCAGTTTTGTCTGTGTTTTCTTCCTAGGACCAGTTTTGTCTGTTTTATTCCTTGGGGGCGCTAGAGCGCAATTATTATTTTTTTTTATTAGATCGCAATTTTTGCTAGTCCTGATGTGTGTGTCCAGTTTGGTGAGTTTTGAAGCATTTTAAGGGGGTCAAATTACAGCTAAAAAAGGCAAAAATTACATCTTTTAGGAAACTTTTATTTTGAAGGGGTTTTTGCCAACTTCATGTTGATTTTTGCTGAAGGATGTGAGTGTTTGAAATCTAGGTCTAAGTCAGACTTACATAGAGGTTTTTGTTTTATGTCTCTACGACATTCCTAACGGACGTTACACACAATTTTTTTTGTGTTTTTTCCTAGGAGGCGCTAGAGCGAAATTTTGAGTTTTGGGTTTTTTGATTAGGTGGCAATTTTCGCCAGTCCTGATGTGTGTGTCAATTTTGGTGAGTTTTGAAGCAATTTAAGGGGGTCAAATTACAGCTGAAAGAGGCAAAAATTACATCTTTTAGGAAACTTTTGTTTTGAAGGGGTTTTTGCCAACTTCCTGTTGATTTTTGCTGAAGGATGTGAGTGTATGAAATCTAGGTCTAACTCAGACTTACATAGATGTTTTTGTTTCGTGGCTCTATGACATTCCTAACGGACGTTACACGCAGTTTTGTGTGTGTTTTTTCCTAGGAGGCGCTAGAGCGAAATTTTGAGTTTTGGGTTTTTTGATTAGATCGCAATTTTCGCCAGTCCTGATGTGTGTGTCAAATTTGGTGAGTTTTGAAGCAATTTAAGGGGTTCAAATTACAGCTGAAAGAGGCAAAAATGACATCTTTTAGGAAACTTTTGTTTTGAAGGGGTTTTTGCCAACTTCATGTTGATTTTTGCTGAAGGATGTGAGTGTATGAAATCTAGGTCTAAGTCAGACTTACATAGAGGTTTTTGTTTCGTGTCTCTACGACATTCCTAACGGACGTTACACGCAGTTTTGTGTGTGTTTTTTCCTAGGAGGCGCTAGAGCGAAATTTTGAGTTTTGGGTTTTTTGATTAGATGGCAATTTCCGCCAGTCCTGATGTGTGTGTCAAACTTGGTGAGTTTTGAAACAATTTAAGGGGGTCAAATTACAGCTGAAAGAGGCAAAAATGACATATTTTAGGAAACTTTTATTTTGAAGGGGTTTTTGCCAACTTCATGTTGATTTTTGCTGAAGGATATGAGTGTTTGAAATCTAGGTCTAAGTCAGACTTACATAGATGTTTTTGTTTCATGTCTCTACGACATTCCTAACGGACGTTACACGCAGTTTTGTGTGTATTTTTCCTAGGAGGCGCCTAAGCGAAATTTTGAGTTTTGGGTTTTTTGATTAGATCGCAATTTTCGCCAGTCCTGATGTGTGTGTCAAACTTGGTGAGTTTTGAAGCAATTTAAGGGGGTCAAATTACAGCTGAAAGAGGCAAAAATTATAATAATAATAAAACCTTAGAAATACAATAAGGTCCTCTGTCCCAAAGGGACATTCGGTCCCTAATTTTTGCATGGCCTAATGGCTCTACAGTGCAGTTTTAGTTTGCAATATGTAATATTTCTGCCATAGTATAGTTTTTCCAATTGAACAAAATATCGGTGCAAAAAATAGCTTGGGTAACAGGACTGTGATGAAAAGTTTACCCCTCCGAGTCAATTTCACAGAGGGCAACGTCGCAGTTCGGACTGCCTTCAGATGGCCGCTTGTAAAAGTAAACAATTTATGAATATTTATGTATAAAGATTCATCTCATTCATCTCTGCGATGAGGTGGTGAATTGTCCACGGTGTACAACGCCTTCCGCCCGATTGTAGCTGAGATAGGCACCAGCGCCGCCCCGCGACCCCAAAAAGGGAATAAGCGGTAGAAAATGGATGGATTCATCTCATCTCATTGGACTACAGCAGGGGTCACCAACCTTTTTGAAACCAAGAGCTACTTCTTGGGTACTGATTATTGCAAAGGGCTACCAGTTTGATACACACTTAAATAAATTGACAGAAATAGCCAATTTGCTGAATTTACCTTTAATAAATAAATCTATATATATGTGTATATATATATTAAAAAAAAGGGTATTTCTGTCTGACATTCCGTCGTACATTTTTTTTCCTTTTACGGAAGGTTTTTTGTAGAGAATAAATGATGAGAAAAAAAACACTTAATTGAACGGTTTAAAAGAGGAGAAAACACGAAAAAAATGAAAGTTAAATTTTGAAACATAGTTTATCTTCAATTTTGACTCTTTAAATTCAAAATTCAACCCAAAAAAAATGAAGAGAAAAACTAGCTAATTTGCATCTTTTGGAAAAAATTAAAAAAATAATTTATGGGACATCATTAGTCATTTTTCCTGATTAATATTAATTTTAGAATTTTGATGACATGTTTTAAATAGGTTAAAATCCAATCTGCACTTTGTTAGAATATATAACAAATGGGACCAAGCTATATTTCTAACAAAGACAAATCATTATTTCTTCTAAATTTTCCAGAACAAAAACTTTAAAAGAAATTCAAAATACTTTGAAATAATATTTAAATTAGATTCGACAGATTTTCTAGATTTGCCAGAATAATCTTTTTGAATTTTAATCATAATAAGTTTGAAGAAATATTTCACAAATATTCTTTGTCGAAAAAACAGAAGCTCAAGTGAAGAATTAAATCAAAATGTATTTATTATTCTTTACAATAATAAAAAAAAATACTTGAACATTGATTTAAATTGTCAGGAAAGAAGAGGAAGGAATTTAAAAGGTAAACAAGTATATCTGTTTAAAAATCCTAAAATAATTTTTAAAGTTGTATTTTTTCTCTAAAATTGTCTTTATGAAAGTTACAAGAAGCAACATAAAATAATTTATTTAAACAAGGGAGGACCAAGTCTTTAAAATATTTTCTTGTATTTTTAAATTCTATTTGAGTTTTGTCTCTCTTAGATTTTCGAGCAAAGAGAGACCAGCTTGCTAGTAAATAAATCAAATTTTAAAAATAGAGGCAGCTCACTGGTAAGTGCTGCTATTTGAACTATTTTTAGAACAGGCCAGCGGGCGACTCTTCTGGTCCTTACGGGCTACCTGGTGCCCGCGGGCACCGCGTTGGTGACCCCTGGACTACACAATTGCCCGTGCTTTTAATATTAAGCAGTATGTCGTATATTGCAAAAAAAAAAAAAAAACCCGTCAAAACCTGGCAACTCAATCGTCATAATTTTACCGTAAATTTACAGCATTTTTCTGTAAATGGAAAAACAGTACCACAGCTTTTTTAAGGTAAAATTCTGGCGACTGTACAATTTCTGTACAATATAATGAATAATTTGCTTTAAAGTCAAAGGCAAGAAGATACGAGTATTCTTTTCTATTTTAACAGAAAATATATTTGTAAGTATATATTTTTTTACATGTTTAGATAATATTTAAAGAAATATAGAAAGAAACAATTAAGTACCCTACTAACTCGAAATTTTTGGCGTGATTTTTGTGGGCCACTGAAACATTTGTCCCTTAGGCCTTGAGTTTGACATCTTGTGGTATGGTAACAGGACTGAGTGAAAACACAGGGACATGACTTAAAGGCCTACTGGAATGATATTTTGTTTTATTTAAACGGGGATAGCAGGTCCATTCTATGTGTCATACTTGATCATTTCGCGATATTGCCATATTTTTGCTGAAAGTATTTAGTAGAGAACATCGACAATAAAGTTCACAACTTTTGTCTGAGGTCACCCCTCAGACAAGAAGTTTTGTCCTTGCACAGATAGAAAAAGTACAGCCTGAGCACACTGGCTAATAATTATAGGAATGGACTTTAAGCATATTAAAGTTGTGTGATAACTTAAACATAGTTATTCTAACAGTCATTAACACTCTGGTGTTTTGTTTCGTAATATTATGCGAAACCAACTTTTCTTACATTCTGGTACCTGCTGATCTGTATTTTTGGATATGCGTGAATCCTAAAAAAAAATTGCGCATATCCGCCTTTGTAGTCCGCGCCAACAACATAGATGATAAGTTTCTCCTTTTTCCCTTTCTCCTTGTTATGGGACATCCCTCCTCCGCTGTTACCATTTCAAATATAAAGTAGTGTAAAGTTCTTACTTATATCTGTCAGTAAACTCAGCATGAAAGCGCTAAAACATACCGGTGTAGTGAGTTTACATTATTCACCCAGAGAAACCCAGCGCCACCCGCGACCCCAAAAGGGAATAAGCGGTAGAAAATGGATAGAAAAAAAAAAATGGACCCAGAGAAACTTTAGTTATTAGAGAGTTCCGGTCGGATGGTTTTTCATCGGACCTCATCAGCCACGGATGAGGATATGCTGCTCCGTTATTAAATTAAATAAGTCTGAATGTCATTAAAACAGTTAGCTCCATCTTTTGACAATTCTTCTACTCCCGTCCTTGCACGCTACACCGCCACGACAAAGATGACGGGGAGCATACGCTCACAAATACGGCGCACCTGGAAGCGACTGCCAGTAAGCGGCTTTAAGCTGATCTGTGAAACAAAATCCATGCAACGTTTTGACCATAGAACCACCATTATCATCATTGGCTGATCACTCCTGGTAGGGGTGTATCCCTTAATGGAGGATGCCTGTGCGTGAATTTGTTTTACGTGGGGAGACTGGTGCACAGACTGTCACCACAGGATCCTTGACAGAATCGGGTCAGGGTCCGGTGGCATGGAGTCCAAAACGATTGGGCACCCTTTTCTGCTCCAGCCTTCTGCCGCCATCGCAGCTGTTGTGGTAGTTCTTAAATCTACCGTCTTCTGCCTGCTCCGCCGTTGAGGTTTTCACCGTATCCCTGGCTAGTGGGGCAGTCAGGTACTGGGCCTTTTCCAAGTGCCACCTAGGGTAACTATTATGTCTTGACTAAGGGGAGGTGACGGCAAACAGACACCAGAGGTCGGTATTTTTCAATCATTTATATATATATACATAGTCAATACTGCGATAAGATGGCGACTTGTCCAGGGTGTATCCCGCCTTATGCCTGATTGTAGCTGAGATAGGCACCAGCACCTCCCGCGACCCCAAAGGGAATAAGCGGTAGAAATGGATGAATGGATGGATAGAGTCAATATATATAATAAGAATAATAAACAATACTAACTACTAAGGGCTTCACGGTGGCAGAGGGGTTAGTGCGTCTGCCTCACAATACGAAGTTCCTGCAGTCCTGGGTTCAAATCCAGGCTCGGGATCTTTCTGTGTGGAGTTTGCATGTTCTCCCCGTGAATGCGTGGGTTCCCTCCGGGTACTCCGGCTTCCTCCCACCTCCAAAGACATGCACCTGGGGATAGGTTGATTGGCAACACTAAATTGGCCCTAGCGTGTGAATGTGAGTGTGAATGTTGTCTGTCTATCTGTGTTGGCCCTGCGATGAGGTGGCGACTTGTCCAGGGTGTACCCTGCCTTCCGCCCGATTGTAGCTGAGATAGGCGCCAGCGCCCCCCGCGACCCCGAAAGGGAATAAGCGGTAGAAAATGGATGGAAAATGGATGGACTAACTACTAAACTAAGGAAATGAAGTGTGACAAAACTCAAGAGTGTGTATGGTGTAAGACTAAGTGTAGAATTTAACTGAAGTGTGTGTTACCAAAGTGTTGAACGAGATACGAGGAAGTCCAGGGGGCAGGCAGGTGAGCCGGGGCGAGAGAGGCGCCAGAATCGAGGGGCGAGCAGGGAGTCGAGGAACGAAGGAGGCTGTCAGAGTACAGACGGAGATCAGGGGAAAAGTGAGACGCGCACCTCACTTTCCAGGCGACGGAGGGTAGGTACACCATGAAAACTAAGTTCCCGGGCCGATCCTTGGGTCCACTGGTCCTTTATTCAACTCGCCCTCATCAGTCCCAGGTGTGCAGATTGTCTGATCGTCTGCAGGCTCGTAGCTGCGTGGGCGTGCTGCTCCCAGCTCGAGCAGGGGCGTGTCCGAGTGCGCTGTCAGCGGATCCTCCAGGTGCTCCCGTGTGCCGTAACAGTAACATTAGTAACGGGGTTAACATCCCAGAACACCAGAACCCAATAGAGGAGCCTCCACTGCCGGATGCACTTTAACGTCATGCCCAGGACACAAACCACAATCACATGTTATGTAGACCACAAAGAAGTATTTTACCTTTAGAAAACAAAAATAATAATATGACTCCTTTAAAGGCCTACTGAAACCCACTACTACCGACCACACAGTCTGATAGTTTGTATATCAATGATGAAATATTAACATTGCAACACATGCCAATACGGCCTTTTTAGTTTACTAAATTACAATTTTAAATTTCCCGCGGAGTTTCTTGTTGAAAACGTGGCGGAATGATGACGCGTGTTTGTGACGTCTCGGGTTGTAGCGGACATATTAGCCCAGCACCACTTGCGGCTAAAAGTCGTCTCTTTTCATCGCATAATTACACAGTAATTCGGACATCTGTGTTGCTGAATCTTTTGCAATTTATTCAATTAATAATGGAGACGTCAAAGAAGAATGCTGTTGGTGGAAAACGGTGGATTGCAGCTGCCTTTGGCAACCGAGACACAGCCTCTGTTTCTTTTTTTGTTGTGAAGCTTTAACACAGAGCGGTCAAGCGAACATGTTTGACTACGTCAACCAGCAAGTTTTTGGATTGGAAAATTGTGATATTAAGTCGACTCTTACCGGAGACATCGGTGGATTATGGGACCTCATCCTGCAGCAGCTGTCAAAAAAGGCAGCTGTGAGCTTGGCTCCGCGGCTTCTCTGAGAGACACTGGTGTTCACCACAGCCATCCGACTTTAAGGTATGACTTTACAATCTCACTAAAACACTATTAAAACATTAAGCAGATAAGGGATCTTCCAAAATTATCCTAGTAAATGTGTCTAATTACATCCGAACGCTCACACTGCCGCTGCCCGGAGCCGTCGCCTTTTTTTTTTTTGTGCTTCAGTCTAACTTTCCTGATCCACAAATCTTTCATCCTCGCTCAAATTAACAGGCAAATCATCGCTTTCTCGGTCTGAATAGCTCTTGCTGCTTGAGGATAGGATTACAAACAATGTGAGGATGTGAGAAGCTCTACAACCCGTGATGTCACGCGCACATCGTCTGCTACTTCCGGTACAGGCAAGGCTTTTTTTTTAGCGACCAAAAGTTGCGAACTTTATCGTCGATGTTCTCTACTAAATCCTTTCAGCAAAAATATGGCGAAATGATCAAGTATGAGACATAGAATGGACCTGCTATCCCCGTTTAAATAAGAACATCTCATTTCAGTAGGCTTTTAATGAGCTCTATAATCCGGTGTGCCTATTATAGGAAACATTTTTAAAAATCAACCATTCATTTGCAGTGCGCCTTATAATCCGGTGCGCCCTATGGTCCGGAAAATCCGGTAAAAATATCTCTGAAGGGTTTCTTGTGACTGGTTAGAAAACACAACTCCTTACTATTAAACATATGAGGCCAACAGCAAAAAGACAGAATAATTGTTGTCGAAATCCTTCTTGCAGCTGAGGTGATTACTCCACATACCATATCTTCTTGGTCGTGGCGGCCCCGGCTGGACCAACAGGACTTCATGCATGGAGCGAAATGTTTTTCTTGCAGCTGGAACACACAGAAGGTCAGAAAGCAACTAGCATTCACCTGGTAGAAATACAATATGCGGGTGAGAAATATTTATCTTGTAGTCTTTCGTGGAATTGGCGCTCCGGCACAGAATAACCTTCCACGCCAATGCACACTATTACCCAGCATCCTGCTGGCGCTCCCTTCCTCGGTCCGGTCTGGGAATGGAAAAAAAATAGCCGATGCGCATCAATGCCTTCTCATAATTGTCGAAGACGGTTGAAAAACCGAACACGCACATCATGAAGCATCTCTTCAAACATTACAGATGTAGCTCGAATAGAAAACGCTCTAAAGCCCGCAGATTTTCTTTGGGCTCTGGGAATCACTAATAAGCCGGAGTTCATAGAATGCAGATTTCTGGCCGGGACATTAGAACAATACCATCAGCAGAGCTAGACCGTTTAGTATTTTATACTAAACTGTTCCATCTTGGCTTCCTGAGCACTTAAGACGTGACTTTAAGGTTTTACTACTTACGTATAAAATACTACACAGCAAGAAATCTGCATTCAAAGGACTCCGGCTTATTAGTGATTCCCAAAGCCCAAAAAAAGTCTGCGGGCTATAGAGCGTTTTCCGTTCCTGCTCCAGTACTCTGGAATGCCCTCCCGGTAACAGTTCAAGATGCTACCTCAGTAGAAGCATTTAAGTCTCACCTTAAAACTCATTTGTATACTCCAGCCTTTAAATAGACCTCCTTTTTAGACCAGTTGATCTGCTGCTTCTTTTCTTTTTCTCCTATGTCCCACTCCCCCTTGTGGAGGGGGTCCGGTCCGATAGCCATGGATGACGTACTGGCTGTCCAGAGTCAGACCCAGGATGGACCGCTCGTCCAGAGTCGGGACCCAGGATGGACAGGCTCGTCCAGAGTCGGGACCCCAGATGGACCGCTCGCCTGTATATCAGTTGGGGACATCTTTGCGCTGCTGATCCGCCTCCGCTTGGGATGGTTTCCTGCTGGCTACGCTGTGGACGGGACTCTCGCTACTGTGTTGGATCCGCTTTGGACTGGACTTTCGCGGCTGTGTTGGATCCACTATGGGTAGAACTTTCACAGTATCATGTTAGACCCGCTCGACATCCATTGCTTTCGTCCTCTCCAAGGTTCTCATAGTCATCATTATCACCGACGTCCCACTGGGTGTGAGTTTTCCTTGCCCTTATGTGGGCCTACCGAGGATGTCGTAGTGGTTTGTGTTGTGGTTTGTGCAGCCCTTTGAGACACTAGTGATTTAGGGCTATATAAGTAAACATTGATTGATTGATACGCAAGTAGTAAAACCTTTAAGTTGCATCTTAAGTGCACAGGAAGCCAGTGCAGGTGAGCGTCTTCTTGTCTGAAGTCCAGCAACTGTAATCTTTTAATGCTAGACATAGGGAGGCCCAAACATAATACGTTACAGTAACCAAGACGAGACGTAAAGAACGCGTGAAAAATGATTTCAGCGTCGCTGGTGGACAAAATGGGACAAATGTATCAATATCACGTATATAAACACTGCAAAAACTGACATCTAAGTAAGATTAAATATCTCAAATAAGGGTGATATTTGCTTATTTTCTGTCTGATAAGATCATTTTTCTCACTAGGCAGATTTGATGTTAAAGCAGGGGTCCCCAAACTTTTCGACTTGGGTTAAAACAATTTGGCTGGGGGCCGGGCTGTCTATATATATATATCAATCAATCAATCAATCAATGTTTATTTATATAGCCCTAAATCACTTGTGTCTCAAAGGGCTGCACAAACCACAACACAAACCCCAACGACATTCTCGGTAGAGCCCATATAAGGGCCAGGAAAACTCACCCAAGTGGGACGTCGGTGACAATGATGACTATGAGAAACCTTGGAGATGACCGCATATGTGGGCCCCCCCCTCAGGGGACTGAAAGCAATGGATGTTAAGCGGGTCTAACATGATACTGTGAAAGTTCAATCCATAGTGGATCCAACACAACCGTGAGAGTCCAGTCCAAAGTGGATCCAACCCAGTAGCGAGAGTCCCGTCCAAAGTGGAGTCAACATGGTGGTTATCGTTTTGGAGACTTGTGTATGCATGTGCATGTTTATATATATTATATATATAGGGAATAATCGGTATATATATATATATATATATATATATATATATATATATGTATATATATATATATATATATATATATACATATATACATATATATATAAATATATATATAAATACATATATATATAAATACATATATATATATATATATATATATATATATATATATATATACATATATATACACATATACACACACATATACACACACACACACATATATATATATATATATATATATATATACATATATACATATATATATAAATATATATATAAATACATATATATATAAATACATATATATATATATATATATATATATATATATATACATATATATACACATATACACACACATATACACACACACACACATATATATATATATATAAACATGCACATGCATACACAAGTCTCCAAAACGATAACAACCATGTTGCTATAATATGAAACAAACAAAGGTAAATATAAAACGTGGTACTGTTTTTGTAGTGTATATATATCCATCCATCCATCCATCCATTTTCTACCGCTTATTCCCTTTGGGATCGTGGGGGGCGCTGGTGCCTATCTCAGCTACAATCGGGCAGAAGGCGGCGTACACCCTGGACAAGTCGGCACCTCATCGCAGGGCCAACACAGATAGACAGACGATATATATATATATATATATATATATATATATATACAATACGAAGGTCCTGCAGTCCTGGGTTCAAATCCAGGCTCGGGATCTTTCTGTGTGGAGTTTGCATGTTCTCCCCGTGAATGCGTGGGTTCCCTCCGGGTACTCCGGCTTCCTCCCACTTCCAAAGACATGCACCTGGGGATAGGTTGATTGGCAACACTAAAATTGGCCCTAGTGTGTGAATGTGAGTGTGAATGTTGTCTGTCTATCTGTGTTGGCCCTGCGATGAGGTGGCGACTTGTCCAGGGTGTACCCCGCCTTCCGCCCGATTGTAGCTGAGATAGGCGCCAGCGCCCCCCGCGACCCCAAACGGGAATAAGCGGCGGAAAATGGATGGATGGATGGATATATATATATATATATATATATATATATATATTCCTCGCGCACTAATTGACTGAAAGAGCATGCACTTGCTGATGATGATGTCACTTTATTGATGGGAAAATGCATTTTTCGACAATATGATTTGCCTGAGCGGCTAGGAGAGTAAAATGGATTAGAAAGGACATTTTTTTTTTTTTTATTCAAATTAAAAATAATATAATATCCAGCCATTTTCTACCGCTTATTCCCTTTGGGGTCGCTGGGGGGCTATGGTGCCTTTCTCAGCTACAATCGGGCAGAAGGCTGCGTACACCTTGGACAAGTTGCCATCTCATCGCAGAATAAAATAATACAATTATTATTATTTTTTTAAACTTGGGATTTCCCGCGGGTCGGATTTTGGACGCTGGGGGGCCGTATCCGGCCTGCACGCCGTGGTTTGGGGACCCATGTGTAAGAGTCTTTTACTTGTTTCAAGGGTTTTGGACCTAAATGATCTCAGTAAGATATTAAAGCTTGTTGCTGAGATTTGATGACCTATATTGAGTAAAACATGCTTGAAACTAGAATATCAACTGTTGCAAAGCTATGTCATCAACACTCACAAGTGTAAAATTATTTTTTTCAAGTAATAATTTCTTATTTCAAGCATGAAAAAAAAATCATGACTTTGACACAATTGTGTCTTCTAATTAAAACAGATGACAGCCAAATGGACTTTGCTGTTTTATTTTCAATGAAACAATAGAAAATACGTACTCATATAGTAGTAAAGTTGTTGTTAGTGAGAATATACTTATTTTAAGGTATTTTTGGGTTCATTGAGGTTAGCTAATTGTACTTGTTTTGGAAAGTCTTTACAAGCCAAATTTTCTTGTTCTATTGGCAGATAATTTTGCTTAGTTCAAATAAAATACCTCTAATTTTTTTTTATTTTTTTTTTTGAACACTGACTTTTTTGCATGAAAGAAGGCTGTTTTAGTAACACTTTTAATGTGTGACTCTAATTAGAGTGGAAGATAATACCCAGATTATTTACTGAGTAGCTTCGCATAATTGTTTGGTTGTCAAATGTTAAGGTGGTATTAATTAATAGGTGCCGGTGTTTCGTAGGACCAATAATCAGCATTTTGGTGTTCTTAGCGTTTAGATGCAAAAGTTGCCGGACATTCATTGTTTGATTGCATTTAAACACTGTCAGGTTCAAACACTGATGACATCTATTAATCAGACAAGAAGCAAGGAATCATGCAGAGAGAGAATTCAATTTAGCTCATGAGGAGAACGCATGGCGCTGAACACTTAGTCACAGTCTCGCCCTACGCTCTAAGGTTCAGCTCTTTTTTATTCAGAATTCCATAGTCAACATCACTGAGGCCGCCTCTAAAAGGAGGGGGTCACATATATTAAGCAAAGCAGGTCCAGGACGCACAGTACATGAGGGAATGGGCTGGGGGCTTTGAGATTTCTCCTTGTCTCCGCTTCGTATGCGTGTTGTCATCTTATCTCCGTTGAGGTCTTTGAAGTCCTTGACTGTTGGCAGGCTAAAACAAAGATAACATCTGTGGCTGAGGCCACCCCTCAGACAAGAAGTTTTGTCCTTGCATAGATTAGGAAAAAGTCTAACTTGAGCACAATAGCTAATAACTAAAGCAACTGACTTTAAGCATACTAAAGTTAGTCTGATAATATATACATAATTATTCTAACAAATACGACTCGAGGTGACTAAGTAGAACCAAAATAGGAGCACCAGGACAGGAAATGATACAAACCCCAGGAAAATAGCGAACAAAGTCCAAACTGTCACATGGGATCATGCCGGTAGTGATCCAAGTACAGTTAGTTATCCATCCATCCATCCATCCATCATCGTCCGCTTATCCGAGGTCGGGTCGCGGGGGCAGCAGCCTAAGCTGGGAAGCCCAGACTTCCCTATCTCCAGCCACTTCGTCTAGCTCTTCCCGGGGGATCCAAGGCGTTCCCAGGCCAGCCGGGAGACATAGTCTTCCCAACGTGTCCTGGGTCTTCCCCGTAGCCTCCTACCAGCTGGACGTTCCCTAAACACCTCCCTAGGGAGGCATTCGGGTGGCATCCTGACCAGATGCCCGAACCACCTCATCTGGCTCCTCTCGATGTGGAGGAGCAGCGGCTTTACGTTGAGCTCCTCCCGGATGGCAGAGCTTCTCACCCTATCTCTAAGGGAGAGTCCCGCCGCCCGGCGGAGGAAACTCATTTCGGCCGCTTGTACCCGTGATCTTATCCTTTCGGTCATGACCCAGAGCTCATGACCATAGGTGAGGATGGGAACGTAGATCGACCGGTAAATTGAGAGCTTTGCCTTCCGGCTCAGCTCCTTCTTGACCACAACGGATCGATACAACGTCCGCATTACTGAAGACGCCGCACCGATCCGCCTGTCGATCTCACGATCCACTCTTCCCTCACTCGTGAACAAGACTCCTAGGTACTTGGACTCCTAGGTACTTGAACTCCTCCACTTGGGGCAGGGTCTCCTCCCCAACCCGGAGATGGCACTCCACCCTTCTCCGGGCGAGAATCTACTAGTTATTTAAAAACAAACTGGTATTATGAGTAAAGACTGCCAGATTCATTTTTAGGTGCAAAAAAAGACCTTGCTAGTAAAATTTTGGTCATCTGGAGACAATGGGCCCTTTAAGATCTGAACTCTATCAGTACATAATTGTCATCCCCCAGTAGGCTACGGCTCAGCTTGTTCAAAAGAAAGAAACAATGAAACTGTCTGTAAAATTCTGTCAAACTATGTTCCACAAATGAAAAAATTGTTTCTACACAAACACTTCTTTCCATCCTTTCCCTGAGACAGAAAAGCCTCCAGGATGCAGATGAACAAAGACAGCTTTGATAAGATAATTAGGTCTATGTAAAAACTGGGTGATTAGCACACATTAAAGAGATACAGTATGTCTGCTCGACTTTGTTCATAAACATTTAGTCCGCAGTAATTTATCTTAATTATCCCGCTGCTGATACCCTCTAATCCCCTTATTACTGAAAGGACGTCGTCAGCAGCATCTGCCCTTCTCGCGTTAATACAATTGAGAGCGAATGGTGGATTATATCAGAGGGGTTAGTGATAACGGCACTACAAAGGTAGGTAGGTAGGGTCTTTGTTGTCATTGCACAAGTACAACGAAACTTTGTTTGTCTAATCTTGAACGGGTTTGTGCTGAACAAACAGTGTACAGGGCTATAGAACAGGAAAGGCGCCCCGTAAAAGATAAAAAAGGTAAACACTGGGGGAGGATGAGTAAAAAAAATGCAATCTTGACTGGGCTCCGAAGGGGGCCCAGTCTGGAGTGGGAAAAAAACCTCTATAGTAGAGATGCGCGGTTTGCGGTCTCATTCGCGGAGTCCGCGGATAAACCGTGAGTCGGGCGGTTGACATGACGAAAAAATAAATTATAATTAGATTCAAGCGGGTGGCGGTTGAAGCATCCGGAAATATTTGATATACATGGTTCTGTGATCGCTGTCCCTTGCCATTCAATGTGCCATTTAAGACCCGTGTCATAAAGCGAAGAAGACAATAGGAGACGCTAATATTCTCTAGAATAACTGTCGGCAGTCACCCAGATAATAAGTATTAGGGCGTGCTATGAAGCCATTGTCTTTGTCACCTACTACAGCATGTACGATCTGCTTGAAAGTCCAGCATCATGTTGTGTGTGGCTTCCGCTGCAACACGAACACGACTGCAAGGCATACTGGGTGACACAGAGTACACTAATGGTTGTGATATAAACAATTTTAACACTCTTAGTAATATGCGCCACGCTGTGAAGCCACACCAATTAAGAACGACAAACACATTTCGGGAGAACATCCTCACAGTAACACAACATAAACGCAACACAACAAATACCCATAATCCTTTGTATTCATGACACTTCCTGACTATTTTATACACCCCGCTAGCAGTTGCTAGTCAGTTCAAAAGTCAACAACAACAGGTGTGTGTCCATGAGAGACAAGAAGGGAGTTTGTTGTGTCTTTGCCATACTGTCCTTTAGAAGAGTCTCAAAGCCAGGGAAACAATCCAAGTTTGAATGTTTTGTGTGCGAGTGAAAATAAAATTGGCTTTTCACTCTAAATTGTCTATGACTGGTCCTCAAATTCATCCTGCAGGGCAAACGGTCCGATCTTATCCAAATCACAAGTCTCTGCAGTTCTTCCCGGATCCTCCAATCATTTGTGGCAGCTTTGGGGTACTTTGAAGACTGCCAGCAACTTCCATTGTGTCGACAAACCAGAGCAACGCTTACTCCAATCAGCAGATGTCTTGTTGTCATAATGCCGAATAAGTGGCTATCTTCACGTCCTCGACTGAAAGGGTGGCCAGGCACGCGGCACTCCTTCTCCCAAGAGTCCGTCGTGTGTCCAGCAACAACCGCTCCATCTCGAAAAGCAAGTTCCCCCGAACCCAAGATGTTTAGATGTGGAGAGCAGTGCAAAAAGAGGCAACAAGAAAGTTAAAACAAGACAAAGAAGCAAGTAAGAGGGATAAAGGAGAGGAAAGGGGAGTGTCCGCCCTCGGTGAGTGCAAGTGAGAAATCTAACGCTAATTACTGTCATCAAGTAACATGTCATTGTGGAGAGGCATAGCCGACGGGCCGACGGCAGGGTGGGACACGCGGTGGCCCTGCTCATGATGAATGCGGCGGAAAAGAGAGGCGAGGCTCACACACCAGTGATCAATCTACATATCTCCTCGCAGTATATAAAAGGGGAGAAGGAGGAAAGATGGCAGAGAGAGAGAGAGAGAGAGAGAGGAGGAGAACCAGCAGCAGAAACAGACGAGCAAAAACGACCGAGAGCAAGCCGAACACAGCAACAAAGACGCGGCCGACTGAAAAGCAGACCGGAACGAGCAGCGGAGGAGGAGCTGAAAAGCGACCAGACCTAGACTGAAGCCTAATTTGAAAAAATAAAAGAGTCAAACCTGCTCAGCAAGATGTCCTTCCTGGGTGGTCCACGCAACCCACACGGCGATGGAAAGAGTCGTTCACAGTCATCTAATTCATTACTACAACCAAACCTGTTTACAGTGACCGCTCAAGGAAAACAGCAAAAGAAGTGGCCACAATGCACAGGTCGGCAGTCATTTTCATATCAGCTAGCACATAACATCTTATTAACACATTCATGAAATCCCAGCTCTGGCTTAGTGGCCCTGAATTCCTCAGCAAGCCTGCGTGCCAATGGCCCTCTGTCTCAGAAATTGCGTCTTCCCAGCATGACCATGATTTGGAAATAAAGGAGGATGTTCTGTCTTGTGCAGCTGTGAACCAAGAAATGTGTCCCACCACTACAATGCCGACTGTCAATACTTGGACTTTTGTTGTTGTTTTCCCGAGATGCAAGTGAACTTGGACCGGAGACGGCATGAAGGTAAAGACATCTTTTATTTTAACACTATAACTGCACAATATAGAGGCAAACAAAAGGCGCGCACAATGGAGGTACAACAACTTGGCTGTGAAAACAAACCTCGCACTAAGGCAAAACTATGAAATAAAACCAAAACTTGCACTGTGGCATAAATAACGGGAAAACTTACTTAGAACGGAATGAGAAAGGGACAAGGATCATTGGCATGGATAACAAGGTGTGTAGCAGGTGATGGAGGGTGATGTTGCCAGAATGAACAACAGAAACAGACAGGCTTAAATAACACTGTGGTGATTAGTGAAAACAGGTGTGAGACATGAGGACAGGTGAAAACTAATGGGTAGCCATGGTGACAAAACAATTTCAGGAAGTGCAAAAACAGGAACTGAGTGGCCAAAAAACCAACAGAACATGACTAAAACAAAACATGATCACATAGACATGACACAGACATACTTTTCTGATTGGACAAAGTTGAAAAGAGCTGTGGTTTTCCTATATCAGTAGTGGCAGACAAAAACTAAAAATATTTGATATCTCATTTAATGTCATAACGGATATTACAGGACATCCATTGTAAATATAGTAAGACATGTCAATTCGTGTCAGAATTGCAGTTCAGCTTTGGAAATAAAAAGCACAATTGACTTCAACTTCAAAATACTTTAATGGCCAAAGTCTTAAGTGGTTCTAAAAGGATTTCCCATAAAAAAAACGTCCATCACAGCTAATTAAGAATGCATGGAAACAAAACACACTTGTTGAACAAGTTCAGCTCAAAAATCAACACAAACAGTTTTACAACTGTAACTGATTAATAAACGCAAAGTAAACACTGATGCGAGCTGTCAAAGGCACTTCTACATGTAATTATTTTATTAGGAAACTGGAAGAATCACACATAGGCAGATTCTCTTACAGGTTACACACATACAGTAAACAGAGCACAGTATTCTAATTAATAAAACTATAATATATATATGTCAGGGGTCACCAGGTAGCCCGTAAGGACCAGATGAGTTGCCCGCTGGCCTGTTCTAAAAATAGCTCAGATAGCAGCACTTACCAGTGAGCTGCGTCTATTTTTTCATTTTATTTATTTACTAGCAATCTGGTCTCACTTTGCTCGAGATTTTTAATTCTAAGAATTTGAAAATCCAAGAAAATATTTTAAAGACTTGGTCTTCACTTGTTTTCTAAATTAATTTATTTTTTTACTTTGCTTCTTATAACTTTCAGAAAGACAATTTTAGAGAAAAAAATGCAACCTTAAAAATGATTTTAGGATTTTTAAACACATATACTTTTTTACCTTTTAAATTCCTTCCTCTTCTTTCCTGACAAAAATTAAATTTATGTTCAAGTACATTTATTTTTGTATTGTAAATAATAATAAAGGCATTATTATTTAATTCTTCATTTTAGCTTCTGTTTTTTTGACAAAGAATATTTTTGAAATATTTCTTAAATTTATTATGACTAAAATTCAAAAAAATTATTCTGGCAAATCTAAAAAATCTGTAGAATAATTTAAATCTTATTTCAAAGTATTTAGAATTTTTTTTAAATTTTTGTTCTGGAAAATCTAGAAGAAATAATGATTTGTCTTCTTTAGAAATATAGCTTGGTCCAATGTGTTATATATTCTAACAAAGTGCAGATTGGATTTTAACCTATTTAAAACATGTCATCAAAAATATGTATTCATTGTGAGAAATCATTAAGATGATCAGTGTTTCCACAAAGATAAATATCATTAATAATAACAGAGTTAAAGGTAAATCGAGCAAATTGGCTATTTATTTAAGTGTGTATCAAACTGGTAGCCCTTCGCATTAATCAGTACCTAAGAAGTAGCTCTTGGTTTCAAAAAGGTTGGTGACCCCTGATATATATCATCTATTGGATTTGTGGAAGAGCTGATTTTTTCAAAATGGCCAAATAATATAAATATGGGTGTATACATATTAGGACTGTCAAATTTAACATGATAAAACACAAAAATTATTGCTTTAATTGTGTATAAACACAGATTAATCGTGCAATTTATTTTGACCGCAGGCACATGCTCCTTTACCTGAACTGTAAATTGGTTCCTCAACGGTGATACGGGTTGCTAACTCATTTTAGACGGGGGGCCACATGGAGAAAAATCTACTACCAAGTGGGCTGGACTGGTAAAATAATGGCATGATAACTTTAAAATAAAGACAACTTCAGATTGTTTTCTTAGTTTAAAAATAGAACAAGCACATTCTGAAATTGTACAAATCATGTTTGTTTGTTTTTTTGTACACTTACATGTTGCGGTTAAAAGTATTCTGTCTTTATTTGTCGTTATTTATACTTTCTGAATAAATTATGTGATAATTGGTGTTAATTTTCAATTCATCAAGAATAAAAAAAAATATATAAAAATCAAATTACAGTATGTTTTTTATGTAATTTGATCATTTTCCTCGACTGATGGACTATTATTTTGTATATATATAGCAAGATCTCGAAAGATACAACCAATTGCTATTGCGACATCCAGTGGACACATTTAGAACAGCGGTTTCTTTCATTAAAACAGTTCAGGTTAATTTTTATACTTAGCAAACTCATCCCATGGGCCGGATAAAACCTGTTGGCGGGCCTGATCCGGCCCCCGGGCCGTACCTTTGACCCCCAATGCTATAAAGTCAGGGATCAGAGTGAGGTGACTCCGTGGAACTTTAGATAAAACTGCATTTTGGGTAAAACATTTAAAAAATGTTCGCAAATGACATCCTGAGAAAGAAATTGGGTCGGTGTCAAAACATTGGGGTCCTTTTTAAAACTGATTTAAATTATACATGAAAGTAATTTGGTGCGATTAATCAACATTTAAAAGTGTGATTAATGTGATTAAAAAAAATAAAATATAAATATTGCGTTTAAGTTGAAGGAGCATTTGCGGTCATAATAAATTGCGTGGTTAATTTGAGTGTATAAATGATTAATTCAATACTGTGATTAATCACAGAAGTTAATTCGTTATTTTATTTTATTTAAAGATATACTTCTTAATTATTTTGATGATCGTGCTTGAAGCTAATAAAAAAAGTTCATTAATTTAAAGCGCAAAATCGACCAGAATCGTTATTTGTCTGACTTAGAATCTTAAAATTGATTACCGTATTTTTCAGATTATAAGTCGCACCGGCCGAAAATGCATAATAAAGAAGGAAAAAAAAAAAAAAACATATATACATCGCACTGGAGTATAAGTCGCATTATTTGGGGAAATTTATTTGATAAAACCCAACACCAAGAATAGACATTTGAAAGGCAATTTAAAATAAAAAATAGTGAACAACAGGCTGAATAAGTGTACGTTATATGACGCATAAATAACCAACTGAGAAGGTGCCTGGTATGTTAACCTAACATATTATGGTAAGAGTCATTCAAATAACTATAACATATAGAACATGCTATACGTTTACCAAAAAATCTGTCACTCTTAATCGATAAATCCCATGAAATCTTCTTCCTCGATGTCGCTTCTAAACAACTCTGCCAACTCCAAAGGTATGCGCCGCTTCCTCTTGTCGTTTTCTGCTGCATATTTCACTACGTCCAGCTTGTAATCTGCAGTACATGATTTCCTTTTCGGCCCAATTTTTCTTCAGCCCTTCTCAGTTTTTATAAGTTACCGCCAACGAAGAAATAATCTATTTTAATAGCTACTGCAGTAGCATATAGCATATAACAGTTAGCATTCCATGACCCACAATGCACTTCTGCTACGACCCTCCCCCGCCGAATTCTTATTGGTTGACGTGTATGAATTGATTTACGTGGACAAGTTGAAAAAGTTATTCGGGTGTTACCATTTAGTGGTCAATTGTACGGAATATGTGCAATCTACTAATAAAAGTTTCAATCAATCAATATGTGATGATAGCTGACATTTTCTTCGTCTCTTCCGCGAATGAGATAAATAATATTATTTGATATTTTACGGTAATGTGTTAATAATTTCACACATAAGTCGCTCCGGAGTATATGTCGCACCCCCGGCCAAACTATGAAAAAAAATGTGACTTACAGTCTGAAAAATACGGTAATATGTACACAATTTTCTAAATAACTGAGATACACTTAAGTCCATAATGTACATATTATTGTAATTCACCACCATAGATGATTTCTAAGAGTTTCTAGCCGGTTCAACCATTTGTCATTGGAGTGTAGGTTGTTGCCCTCAGTCTCTCCTTATCGAGATTAAAATCCACTACAGTACTATTCAGCGTAGTACAGTTAAAAAAAAAAAAGTAGCACATTTTAAGGCCAACATACTGTTGATGTCTCCGATTGACCTCCAACAGTAACTGTGGTAAGAAATAATACAGTACATTTAGCACAACTCCAAATGGATGTACGTTTATAATAAATTACCTCAACTGGACTAAATCCTGCTGTTTCACGGTTGGCAATAGAAGTGGTTAGAAACAACAGATTAAAGATAGAATAAAAACATATAGATACCTTCTGGCACCATCGCAGGTCTAGTGCAAATGTAGGCATTTGTGTCCATTTTCCAGCCACGCGGTCTTATAAAATCATTCAAAGAGAAAAAACGGAACCCTCAGTAATTTGAGCGAGGGCAGAACTTTTTGCTTTGATTAATAAGTACCTACAGTGGGGCAAAACAGTATTTAGTCCGCCACCGATTGTGCAAGTTCTCCCACTTAAAATGATGACAGAGGTCTGTAATTTTCATCATAGGTACACTTCAACTGTGAGAGACAGAATGTGGAAAAAAAATCCAGGAATTTACATTGTAGGAATTTTAAATAATTTATTTGTAAATTACGGTGGAAAACAAGTATTCGGTCAACCATTCAAAGCTCTCACTGATGGAAGGAGGTTTTGGCTCAAAATCTCACGATACATGGCCTCATTTATTCTTTCCTTAACACGGATCAATCGTCCTGAATACTTAGCAGAAAAACAGACCCAAAGCATGGGGTTTCTACCCTCATGCTTCACAGTAGGTATAGTGTTCTTGGGATGCAACTCAGTATTCTTCTTCTTCCAAACACGCCGAGTTGAGTTTATGCATAAAAGTTCTGACCACATGACATTCTCCCAATCCTCTGCTGTATCATCCATGTATCCATTTTGGTACAAACTCAACTCGTCGTGTTTGGAGGAAGAAGAATACTGAGTTGCATCCCAAGAACACCATACCAACTGTAAAGCATGGGGAGGGGAAACATCATGCTTTGGGGCTGTTTTTCTGCTAAGGGGACAGGACGATTGATCCGTGTTAAGGAAAGAATGAATGGGGCCATGTATCGTGAGATTTTGAGCCAAAACCTCCTTCCATCAGTGAGAGCTTTGAATGGTTGACTAAATACTTATTTTCCACCATCATTTTTTACAAATAAATTATTTAAAATTCCTACAATGTGAATTCATGGATTTTTTTTTCACATTCTGTCTCTCACAGTTGAAGTGTACCTATGATGAAAATTACAGACCTCTGTCATCATTTTAAGTGGAAGAACTTGCACAATCGGTGGCTGACTAAATACTTTTTTGCCCCACTGTATTTACAAGACTTCTTTTTGGAGTGGCTGGACAGGAAGCAGGCAGGTAATCTTGGTCACGTCAGGGTCATGATGAGATGTGTCTTTGCCTTTGGCTTCCTGCCCTGCCCCTCTGCTTGTCATACTTGACAGAGACGATAAGGAAGATGAGGAGGGTGACGCCCTGAATCCCCGCCAGGAGAAAGAAGTAGTAGTGGAGCGAGCAGTCGTTGATGTTTCCTAAGGCGAGAGAAAAAAAAAAAAAGAGAGAAAATGATTCCATACCTCCGCGGAGGCCGGTTGATGCTTTAGTGGAATGACAACATGACACATGTAAATGGTGCAGAACAAACGAGGCAGTCTTGGCCTATTCAGGCGCTCCGTGTAGTAAAAAAGAACACCGCACAAGGAAGGTAAATGACCGCACGCTTGTCATGCTTCTGACGGATAACATTCACGTTTGTAGTTAAAGACAAGCGGATTCGGCGTGTTTTTTCTCAGCCTGCCACACGGCACAACAATTTGAAAAACAGAGACGCTTGACCTCCCACTTTGGTGCTGAGACAAGAATCCGAGCGTACAGATCAGCGTGAGTTGTGTCGCAAAAATAGTTTTTGATTGCTATTAAAGGGAATGTTTGTTTTCCAGTGGGAATGGGAGGCTGTGAAGGCTTCCTTTGTAATGTTGAAAGGCCTACTGAAACCCACTACTACCGACCACGCAGTCTGATAGTTTATATATCAATGATGAAATATTAACATTGCAACACATGCCAATACGGCCTTTTTAGTTGACTAAATGGCAATTTTGAATTTCGTGCGAAATATCCTGTTGAAAACATGAGCGTGACGTCTCGGGTTGTAGCAGACATTTTTTTCCAGCCCGATCCCAGCCATAAGTAGTCTTCTTTAATCGCATAATTCCACAGTATTCTGGACATCTGTGTAGCTGAATCTTTTGCAATTTGTTCATTTAATAATGGAGACGTCAAAGAAGAAAGATGTAGGTGGGAAGCGGTGTATTGTGGGCGCCTTTACCAACAGAAACACTGCCGGTGTTTCCTTGTTTACATTCCCGAAGGTGAAGCTTTACTATGGAACAGAGCGGTCAAGCGAACATGGTTCCCGACCGCATGTCAACCGGCAGGTTTTGGTGAGAAAATTGTGGTAATAAGTCGGCTCTTACCGTAGACATGAACAGAGCTTGCGTCGTTCCTCGTGCACCTGTCAAAGAAGCAACTGCGTGGCTTCCCTAAGAGACACTGGCGGTCACCACACCCCTCCGACTTTCAGGTGCGACAGTATAATCTCACTACAACACTAGTAACACAATAAGCAGATAAGGGATTTTCCAGAATTATCCTAGTAAATGTGCCCTGTCTTTTTTTCTTTTCTTTATTATTGACTCTAACTTTCCTCATCCACAAATCTTTCATCCTCGCTCAAATTAATAGGGAAATCATCGCTTTCTCAGTCCGAATCGCTCATGCTGCTGCTGGCTATGATTGTAAACAATGTGAGGATGTGAGGAGCTCCACAACCCGTGACGTCACGCGCACATCGTCTGCTACTTCCGGTACAGGCAAGGCTTTTTTATTAGCGACCAAAAGTTGCGAACTTTATCGTCGATGTTCTCTAGTAAATCATTTCAGCAAGAATATGGCAATATTGCGCAATGATCAAGTATGACACATAGAATGGACCTGCTATCCCCATTTAAATAAGAAGATCTAATTTCAGTAGACCGTTAAAGTGATGCTATATGGAACTGAGGTATTGTACATGATATTATTACTGAAGGATGCTGGAGCTGTTTGTCCTTATAATTATCAAGTCATGGACCGTGGGGCGGTTTGTTTTCCCGTGGTGCAAATCGACGGGATCGGGCATGATGTGAAGGTAACGACATATACTAATCTTAACTCAAAAAAGGAACAAACGAAAGGTGCTCACAGAGGAGTAACAAACACTTGGCTATGAAACAAAACTACTACAACATAAACTATGGACATAAAACCAAACTTGCAAACTATGGCATGAATAACAAAACATACGGGGAATGAGAAAAGAGCATGGATCATCAGCATGGAGCAAGGGTGTGTAGAAGATGAGTAGAAACTGATGTCCCCAGGCTGACTGCCTGGCAACTACAGGCTTAAATGATGTGGTGATTAACAGGTGCATGAGTCCAAATGAACCAGGTGCGTGACATGACTGGTGAAAACGAATTGGTCGTCATGGTGACAAAAACAAACAAGAGTGCGCAAAAACAGGAACTGATGGAGTCAAAAACAAAACAGAACATGACAAAAATTAAAAACAAACCTGGTTGTTGCCACCTAAATTTACCCTGAGGCATTGGCTTTTGTTACATAGGGACGGCGTGGCACAGTGGGAGAGTGGCCGTGCGCAACCCGAGGGTCACTGGTTCAAATCCCACCTAGAACCAACCTCGTCACGTCCGTTGTGTCCTGAGCAAGACACTTCACCCTTGCTCCTGATGGGTGCTGGTTGGCGCCTTGCATGGCAGCTCCCTCCATCAGTGTGTGAATGTGTGTGTGAATGGGTAAATGTGGAAGTAGTGTCAAAGCGCTTTGAGTACCTTGAAGGTAGAAAAGCGCTATACAAGTACAACCCATTTATTTATTATATCCAAACTCAACACAAATAGTGCTGGGAAAAGCTATTGGACTACACATTTATTTTAAGAGAATTCTGTGATGTTTTTTGGTTCATAAGTTATCACACACACTAGGTGTGGTGAAAATATCCTCTGCATTTGACCCATCCCCATGTTCACCCCCTGGGAGATGAGAGAGCAGTGAGCAGCAGTGGTGGCCACGCTCGGGAATAATTTGGGTTATTTTACCCCCAATTCCAACCCTTGATGCTGAGTGCCAAATAGGGAGGCAATGGGTCCCATTTTTTATAGTCTTTGGTATGACCCCGCCGGGGTTTGAACTCACGACCTTCCGGTCTCAGGGCGGACACTCAATCCAAAAGGCCACTGAGCAGGTGGTAAATAAGCATCTTCAAGTTTAAATGGGGACTGCATTTTTTTATTCTGTCCATCATCTACAAACCCTATGTAAGACAAGAATGCATTCTAAATCATAAATACACATTAGCAAAAGTCAGCTAATAATGTATTCAATGGGAGCATGTTGGAAATCGTAATTAGAAAGTCATTTACAGATTTTTTTAATACTCTAGCTACGTGAAGTGAATTATACTTACATAGCGCTTTTCTCTAGTGACTCAAAGCGATTTTACATAGTGAGACCCAATATCTAAGTTACATTTAAACCAGTGTGGGTGGCACTGGGAGCAGGTGGGTAAAGTGTTTTGCCCAAAGACAAGAGAAATGTGACTCAAATTCCTTTTACATAGTGAAACACAATATCTAAGTTAAATTTAAACCAATGTGAGTGGGACTGGGAGCCGGTTGGTAAAGTGTTTTATATATACACCGGTATATATATTAGGGGTGTTACGGTACACAAACATTTTGGTTCAGTACGTACCTCAGTTTAGAGGTCACGGTTCGGTTCATTTTCAGTACAGTAAAAATACACCAAAATATGACTTTTTTGGTTATTTATTTACCAAATTTGCAAAATCTTCGACCAAAAATATTTTTCTTAGTGGAATATTTAAGCGGAAGAAGATGGATGGATGGATGTCTTACAGGCTACCTGACAGTAGCCAACATTGGAATATTATGTTACAGGTTGTGCAGTTTCACCTACAGAATATTGCTTCTTTTCCATACTGTATCTATGTCAAAGTAAAAGTAGAGCCCCAGGAGCGATGTGCTGTCTTCTTCAGAAAGCGCCTATTACCTTCAACAAGTAGAACTGTCACAGCGAATACCGCCAAAGACGAGGAGAAGCAGGTTTGATTTTAATTAGATATGTGGGCAAGTGCTGCCTATTCACCATCATGATAGGCAGGCTGCTGGGGAAAGGGAGAAAAGTGTATAGTTTAATTTCACATGCCCTTTTATGACTCCAGATATGATGCTTATTATCTGAAAGATTACTTAAACCTGACATTGCTCACTTCACCTCTTCATATATTTTATAAATGGTTTGTAAAGCTATTCATGTACAAAACCCGTTTTCATATGAGTTGGGAAATTAGGTTAGATGTAAATATAAACGGAATACAATGATTTGCAAATCCTTTTCAACCCATATTCAGTTGAATATGCTACAAAGACAACATATTTGATGTTCAAACTGATAAAACATTTTTTTTTTTTGCAAATAATCATTAACTTTAGAATTTGATGCCAGCAAAACGTGACTAAGAAGTTGGGAAAGGTGGCAATAAATACTGATGAAGATGAGGAATGCTCATCAAACACAGGTGTGCAGGCTAATTGGGAACAGGTGGGTGCCATGGTTGGGTATAAAAACAGCTTCCCATAAAATGCTCAGTCTTTCACAAGAAAAGATCGGGCGAGGTACACCCCTTTGTCCACAACTGCGTGAGCAAATAGTCAAACAGTTTAAGAACAACGTTTCTCTCAATGTGCAATTGCAAGAAATTTAGGGATTTCAACATCTACAGTCCATAATATCATCAAAAGGTTCGGAGAATCTGGAGAAATCACTCCACGTAAGCGGCATGGCCGGAAACCAACATTGAATGACCGTGACCTTTGATCCCTCAGACGGCACTGTATCAAAAAGCGACATCAATCTCTAAAGGATATCACCACATGGGCTCAGGAACACGTCAGAGGACTACTGTCACTAAATACAGTTCGTCACTAGATCTGTAAGTGCAAGTTAAAGCTCTACTATGCAAAGCGAAAGCCATTTATCAACAACATCCAGAAGCGCCGCCAGCTTCTCTGGGCCTGAGATCATCTAAGATGGACTGATGCAAAGTGGAAAATTGTTCTGTGGTCTGACGAATCCACATTTCAAATTGTTTTTAGAAATATTCGACATTGTGTCATCCGGACCAAAGGGGAAGCGAACCATCCAGACTGTTATCGACGCAAAGTTCAAAAGCCAGCATCTGTGATGGTATGGGGGTGCATTAGTGCCCAAGGCATGGGTAACTTACACATCTGTGAAGGCTCCATTAATGCTGAAAGGTACATACAGGTTTTGGAACAACATATGCTGCCATCTAAGCGCCGTCTTTTTCATGGACGCCCCTGCTTATTTCAGCAACACAATGCCAAGCCACATTTAGCATGCGCGTGGCTTCGTGAAAAAAAAAAAAGAGTGCGGGTACTTTCCTGGCCTGCCTGCAGTCCAAACCTGCCTCCCATCGAAAATGTGTGGCGCATTATGAAGCGTAAAATACGACAGCGGAGACCCCGGACTGTTGAACAACTGAAGCTCTACATAAAACAAGAATGGGAAAGAAGTCCACTTTCAAAGCTTCAAAAATTAGTTTCCTCAATTCCTAAACGTTTATTGAGTGTTGTTAAAAGAAAAGGTTTTTCAATCAAGCAATCAATGTTTATTTATATAGCCCTGAATCACAAGTGTCTCAAAGGGCTGCACAAACCACAATGACATACTCGGTAGAGCCCACATAAGGGCAAGGAAAAACTCACACCCAATGGGACGTCGGTGACAGTGACAATGATGACTAGAGGACCGAAAGCAATAATAATAATTTTTGACCTATCCAAGGTTACGATTACTTCACATCAAATATTCCACTTTGAAAAACATTTTTGGTGGAAGATTTTGCATATTTTGTGTGTTTGCCATTAAATACATAGTTTTGTTTGACATAAAAAGGGCGGAAAACAAACAAACAAAAAAAAAACATTAAAAAAAAAACAAAACATTTTGAAATGAGGCATTTAAGCGTTAAATATAAAATGTATGTATGCCCTGGCACACCATTATCATCATTTCATCATTTTTTTTTCATAAATACTTTTTACACTTTTATACTGAAATAAATACACCTACAACTTATTAAATACCAACATAGAAAAAACTAGCGTCAGCGGTAAAGTTCTGATCCATGAAGGAAAGAAGAAAGTGAATGAATGTTTATAACTGAATACATTTTTGTCTTCAAATTTTACTTTTTTCTTTTTTTTTAATGAATTAAGTAACGTTTATGACAGCCTTTTTCCAAAACACAATGTAGAAAGTGAGATACAACAGGATAATGCATATGTTTATATATTTTTTTCAAACTGCTTACAAAAAAGTGGGACCCCAAAAATGTACTGTGGGACCCCATTTTTATGACTTGATGGGGTCCCAGGGCCCCATTCTGAAAATTCCTAGTGCTAACACTGCTGTCAACAGAAGAGAAAAAAATGCTTTATTTAAATAAATATATTTATAAAGCAAGTTCGAGTATCATTGACAAATTTTCACCTCGTCCTGGCCTTAGCACGCATATATGTATCCTCTTTTTGGGATTTCAGAATACGCTCAGCCTATCTTAGGGAACATTTTCTTTGGTTTTCATACGATTCAGTCTTAGTTTGACATTTTGGAACGGATTACTAACAAACACTAAGGTAAACTACATTATAGGGCAAACAAAGGGCAGTGCGATGGTCTCATCTCAAAAACTCTAAATTGTCCATACATGTTGGTGCAAAAGCTTCAAAAATACTTGTATGTACAGTCACAGCTTAAACAGTCATGTTGCATAAAAGTAACATAAAAATGTTTAGACAGAAGTAAAAGTGCCATACTTCCTTCTGCTGCATGAGAGACAAGGACAATAATGCCTCACATTTTTGCGATGGGGTGGCGACTTGTCCAGGGTGTACCCCGCCTTCCGCCCGATTGTAGCTGAGATAGGCGCCAGCGCCCCCCGCGACCCCAAAAGGGAATAAGCGGTAGAAAATGGATGGATGGATGGATGGATTTTTACAGTCAAAGTATGCTGCTATTGGCATATTCGATCTTTTGCTGTTTGATGAATGAATTATTGGCAAGTCACAAAGATCATCTTCTCGGTGCTGACTCTATTGACTGAATTCTCACACGTGTGTGAGGATTGGACTCTGACAGCAGATGCGTGATAAATGACTCTGCAGCGTCAGCAGGGTTCTCACATTTTAAAGCTCATTACAATTTTATCGTCAAAGTCAATGAATCAGCCTGAACCTTTAACTATGAGCTCACTTCTGCATTCTATAATGTATGTTTATATTATTCATTGTCAAAAGCGCAGTGGGGCATTAACGGACAATTGTATTTGGATAAATTAGGCACAGTCGGTATCTATAATTTCAAAAATAAATCATAAAAACATTAGGGGGTGATGGTTGCATGAGTGTCCAGTGTGCACACCCTATAACTTTGCAGAATCATTTTTGCTGCATTACTTTGCAGATGCATGTGTGCAAAGTAGCAGCCATAAAATGATCATTGCCAATATCAGTTATTTGGCAAAGTAATCGACACATTTCTAAGTAGCCATAACTAGAGATGTCCGATAATATCGGACTGCCAATATTATCGGCCGATAAATGCTTTAAAATGTAATATCGGAAATGCTCAGTAACCAGTTTCAAAAATATCGGTATCTGTTTAAAAAAGTAAAATTCATGACTTTTTAAAAAGCCACTGTTTACACATACATGGGGAGAAGTACAGAGCGCTAATAAACCTTAAAGGCACTGCCTTTGCGTGCCGGCCCAGGCACTTAATATCTACAGCTTTTCACACACACAAGTGAATGCAACGCATACTTGATCAACAGCCATACGGGTCACACTGAGGGTGACCTTTTAATAACTTTAACACTGCTACAAATATGCGCCACACTGTGAACCCACACCAAACAAGAATAACAAACACATTTCGGGAGAACATCCGCACCGTAACACAACATAAACACAACAGAACAAATACCCAGAACCCCTTGCAGCACTAACTTTTCTGGGACGCTACAATATACACCCCCCACTAACCCCCACAACTCCGCCCACCTCAACCTCCTCATGTTCTTTCAGGGAGAGCATGTCCCAAATTCCAAACTGCTGTTTTGAGGCATGTTAAAAAAAAATAATGCACTTTGTGACTTCAATAATAAATATGGCAGTGCCATGTTGGCATTTTTTTTCCATAACTTGAGTTGATGTATTTTTGAAAACCTTGTTACAATGTTTAATGCATCCAGCAGGGCATCACAACAAAATTAGGCATAATAATGTGTTAATTCCATGACTGTATATATCGGTATCGGTTGATATCGGAATCGGTAATTAAGAGTTGGACAATATCGGAATATCGGATATCGGGAAAAAAGCCATTATCGGACATCCCTAGCAATAACCTAAAATAATTAACCCATGGCATACTTACGACTACATTCGTGTGCATAATACAGTTATTTTTTTGACCAATAGTTTTAGTCTTACATATCATCAATAACTAATTTTACCTTGACTTAAATCAGACAATAACTAATCGAAGCAAAGACACATTTGCTAAGGTGATTAATACAAAAATAAAAATGGGACAAAAATGTTGACAAAAACTAAATCCATTCATATGTAATTTAGTCTTGTAGATGTTTGGGACATATCCTGGGTGATATATTGATTTTATGGAGAAATTACATTTCTTTGTTGCCTGCAGACGATTTTAAAAACAGAATCTCCTCTTACTCAGGCATACTTGGTGCCCCCAGAAGCTTCCGTAGCTTCCGCCCTACCCTACATCTCCTTAGCGGAATACCTAGAAAAACATGGCTAATGCTAATGCTAACACAAGTGAGACGTTTGTCTGAAAGAAAAATGTTGTCAGTAGATTTGTTTTGTAGCAACAGACATGTAAAAAATACTACATGCTGCAAAGTATGTTTAAAAAAAAGGATCACAAACTTATTCCTGGATCTGAAACAGAGGTTTCCAGAAATGCAACGCTTTACGAGCCAAACAAGACCGCAACCACAAACAAATACCTTACTGTGGTGGAATAATTTACACCATGTAAATTGTATGATGACAAAGAAAAACAGTTGGAAACGATTACTGAAGCAAATTCCGCGTTTATCCACTTACTGAAACTATAGTCTTCTCAATGTTTAACTTTAGTTATGTATTTCCGTACGATGTAAAATCCTTTTTTTTTTTTTAAACGTTTTTTTATTCAAGACAAAAGTTTTAAGTTTGCACTTTATTAATCTCAATGTTCAATCGAACAATATAAGTTTACTTACATAGCCCTTAATCACAAAGATCTCAAAGGGCTGCACAAGCCACGACGGCCTCCTCGGCTCAGATGCCACATCAGGACAAGAAAAACTCAACCCAATGGGAACAACGACAAACCTTGGAAGGGACCGCAGATGTGGAGATCCCCCCATGGATGACCGGTGAAATGGATGGCAAATAGATATTGGAGATTTTTTTTTTTATTTGCATGCAATGTGCAATGCTACATGTTTGTTACCGTAAGTATTTTTTTCAAGACAGAAGTATTGCTTCCCAGAGGAAGCTACTCATTTAGTTCTTTGAAAATGATTTAAAAAAAAGTAAAATCCATATCTATTCTTAAAAGAATAACGTTAATCATATTATAATTTTGCTAAGAGTATGACGTAAATATTTCAGACGAACAAAGGACGAACACTATTTGATCTCCTATTATGCAGCTCATTTTTATTTGACAGTTATTGAAATATCTTGTGTGACATCATGCACAAAAGTGCACTTTATTTGTTTTAAACTATTGTAGTGGCGTTCTGTACAAAAAGTGCACTTTAATTTAATGTTGTTTTGATATGTCATCTTAGTGACATCATGCACAAAAGCGCACCGATAGCTTGTCTTAAAATGTCTTTGACAATCTTGCACTTTCTGTTTTGGAAATGACATGAATGTTTGTGCAGATGCTTGTTAACTGTTTAATAAATACAGTTTTGGTCAATTGACTTAGTTTTGGTTTCTCTCTCTGCATGAAAGTTTAAAATGAGCATATGTTAATGCAGTATGAACAAGAATGTTTTAATGTAGACACATAGAATCATCATACTGCTGTGATTATATGCATGTGTTAATTCAAGGCTTAGGAAAAACATCAAGATATATATCGTGTATCGCGATATGGCCTAAAAAATATTGAGATATTAAAAAAAGGCCATATCGCCCAGCTCTAATTGTAATATACAGAGTTATAACTATTACAACGCACAAGAGAGGTACCTGGTTTGAGTTACGAAGGAGAGCCAATTAGATACTTTTTTTTTTGTCATGAAAAAGGAACGTTTTTGGCATGAAAAAAGGAGGTTTTTGTGGTTGGTGCACTAATTGTAAGTGTATATTGTGTTTTTTATGTTGATTTAAGTAAAAAAAATATATATATATATTTTTATTATTTATTTTTTTTTTTTAATAAAAATGAATAAAAAATTATTCTGCGGCCCGGTACAAACCGGGCCATGTCCCGGTGGTTGGGGACCACCAATTTAGATGACTAAAACTAATAGGTATTTTCATCAAAACACATCAATCAATCAATCAATGTTTACTTATATAGCCCTAAATCACTAGTGTCTCAAAGGGCTGCAAAAACCACAACACAAACCACTACGACATCCTCGGTAGGCCCACATAAGGGCAAGGAAAACTCACACCCAGTGGGACGTCGGTGACAATGATGACTATGAGAACCTTGGAGAGGACGTAAGCAATGGATGTCGAGCGGGTCTAACATGATACTGTGAAAGTTCAATCCATAATGGATCCAAAGGGAGAGTGGGACATAGGAGAAAAAGAATAGAAACGGCAGATCAACTGGTCTAAAAAGGGAGTCTATTTAAAGGCTAGAGTATACAAATTAGTTTTAAGGTGAGACTTAAATGCTTCTACTGAGGTGGCATCTCGAACTGTTACCGGGAGGGCATTCCAGACAACTGGAGCCCGAAATGAAAACGCTCTATAGCCCGCAGACTTTTTTGGGGCTTTGGGAATCACTAATAAGCCGGAGTCCTTTGAACACAGATTTCTTGCCGGGACATATGGTACAATACAATCAGCAAGACAGGCTGGAGCTAGACCGTGTTTACATGACTAAATCCAAATTAAAACTGCTATCAAAATAACACTGGCATAATAACATGATTTAATTATTGCGAGTTTATCGCTTCTCTGACTAGTAATTAATGACAGCCTTCGCATTCCCTAATAGAAATGATCAGCAAGTCAGGATGCTGGAAGTGATTACACAAGCAAATGGGTCAAAGCAAGAATGCGGAGTGCAAGCCAATCACGCCGAAGTCCAGCACAGTACGAATGGCCTTGCACAGTGCTTCTCAATTATTTGCTATCATGACCTACCGGGTGACAAAAACAACTTTACTATTGACAACTTGATACTATTTATCCATACAACACACTGTTAAGTTATTTACCTCATTATCAAAGCAGATGGATAAAATTAGCAGCGATAACATCTGCAACAACTTAAAACAATTTCCATGTTAAGTTCATCAAGTCAGATGACAGTTCGGTCTGTGATTCACAATACACAGAAAAAAAGAGCAAGTGGTTGTGCATTTTTATAAATCTGACATGGTAACATTGAACGTGTTTTAAACATGTAAACATTGGTCTCTTTGTCAGCTGTATCTGTTTACTCATTTTCAAAAATAGCTATGACTTGTTTTTTTTTGTTTATTTTGTGCAGAATTTGCAACAATATTGTTAATATTGAGTTGAAAAATTATTTTTGTATTCATTTCCAGAAAAATAATACCTTTTGTTTTTTTATATGGCTTTTGTAGGACAAAAAATGACAAAAATAAACCTCCCTAATTATTGGAAATCCCACTGTTTATGTTGAACATTTTCACCTATGAGAGTATTTGGCGAGCCTCGTTGTGTCCTACTAAATTTGGAGATCCTTGAACAGACTTTAGTTTGTTTACAAGTACAACTTTTAATGCCACTCCTTCTTTGTCTCATTTTGTCCATCAAACTTCTTGTACTGTGTGTGAATACACAAAGGTGAGCTTTGTTGATGTTATTGACTTGTTGGAGCACTAATCAGGCATGTGGTCAGTGCATGACTGCAAGCTAATCGATGCTAACATGCTATTTAGACTAGCTGTAGGTACATATTGCATCACTATGCCTTATTTGTAGGTATATTTGAGCTCATTTAATTCCCTTTACTTATGTCCTCTGTGTATTTAAATCATATCTGGATGCACCCCCCGCCACCCTGAAAGGGACAAGCGGTAGAAAATAGATGGATGGATGGATGTCTCATGACAGTGGTTCTCAAATTGGGGTATGCGTACCCTTGGGGGTACTTGAAGGTATGCCAAGGGGTACGTGAGATTTTTTTTTTAAATACTCTAAAAATAGCAACAATTCAAAAATCCTTTATAAATTTATTTATTGAATAATACTTCAACAAAATAGGAATGTAAGTTCATAAACTGTGAAAATAAATGCAACAATGCAATATTCAGTGTTGACAGCTAGATTTTTTTGTGGACATGTTCCATAAATATTGATGTTAAAGATTTATTTTTTGTGAAGAAATGTTTAGAATTAAGTTCATGAATCCAGATGGATCTCTATTACAATCCACAAAGAGGGCACTTTAAGTTGATGATTACTTCTATGTGTAGAAATCTTTATTTAGAAATGAATCACTTGTTTATTTTTCAACAAGTTTTTAGTTATTTTTATATCTTTTTTTCCAAAGAGTTCAAGAAAGACCACTACAAATGAGCAATATTTTGCACTGTTATACAATGTAATAAATCAGAAACTGATGACATAGTGCTGTATTTTACTTCTTTATCTCTTTTTTTTCATCAAACATGCATTGCTCTGATTAGGGGGTACTTGAATTAAAAAAATGTTCGCAGGGGGTACATCACTTTAAAAAGGTTGAGAACCACTGTCCCATGACATATTATTTGTATGTCATATTGGCTGAGTTGTTTGTGTGCGGTTATAGACCACAGCGAACGTTACTCAACTTGCCAAAGACTGTAATAAATCTATTATAAGAAAACAACCTGCCATTTCCTTTAACTTGAAGACACACATCTATACTTTTGGCCATTCTTATCTTATCTCACCTTCTGAGAATTCTCCGTTTTACTAATGTGTAGAGTAAATATTAAATTTAAACATTTAGGTCAGCAAAGATTTGCAGCAGCCTGTGACACATAGTCATTTTGATAATGGGCTGTTATAGCTAATATAAACACTTACATCATGTGTTGCCTTCATTATAACACTTACATGAGGCTTTTAATTATTAGATTTTTTTTTTTTTGTATTTTTGGTCCAATAAGGCTTTTTCAACATTAGCAGTGGTTCTCAACCTTTTTTCAGTGATGTACCCCCTGTGAACATTTTTTTATATTCAAGTACCCCCTAATCAGAGCAAAGCATTTTTGGTTGAAAACAAGAGATAAAGAAGTAAAATACAGCACTATGTCATCAGTTTCTGATTTATGAAATTGTATAACAGTGCAAAAGATTGCTCATTTGTAGTGGTCTTTTTTTAACTATTTGGAAAAAAAGATATAAAAATAAAAAAATTGCTGAAAAATAAACAAGTTATTCAATTATTCAATTTGGGACGGCGTGGCGCAGTGGGAGAGTGGCTGTGCGCAACCCGAGGGTCACTGGTTCAAATCCCACCCAGAACCAGCCTCGTCACGTCCGTTGTGTCCTGAGCAAGACACTTCACCCTTGCTCCTGATGGGTGCTGGTTGGCGCCTTGCATGGCAGCTCCCTCCATCAGTGTGTGAATGTGTGTGTGAATGGGTAAATGTGGAAGTAGTGTCAAAGCGCTTTGAGTACCTTGAAGGTAGAAAAGTGCTATACAAGTACAACCCATTTATCATTTATTTAATTATAAATAAAGATTTCTACACATAGAAGTAATCATCAACTCAAAGTGCCCTCTTTGGGGATTGTAATAGAAATCCATCTGGATTCATGAACTTAATTCTAAACATTTCTTCACAAAAAAATTAATCTTTAACATCATTATTTATGGAACATGTCCACAAAAAAATCTAGCTGTCAACACTGAATATTGCATTGTTGCATTTCTTTTCAAAGTTTATGAACTTGCATTCATATTTTGTATAAGTATTGTTCAATAAATATATTTTTGAATTGTTGCTATTTTTATAATATTTTTTAAAAATCTCACATACCCCTTGGCATACCTTCAAGAACCCCCAGGGGTCCACGCACCCCCATTTGAGAACCACTGTCATAGACCCTCAAACTTTAATAACCATGTGTATCAGCCCTTCGCTATCGATATATCCTCACTATAACTTAATTGACTCTTTCTTGATCCATGTGCTCCCCCTCTACAGCATTTGATGGAAATTGGTTTTGTACTTTCAATCGAAAACATGTGTCTTGTCCAACTATTTACTGAGTCAAAATGAGTAGCATATATCCCCGTGTGTCATATTTGTATATCTCAAAATGTAGACTTTTTTTTTCCTTATAATGTTAGAACCTCTACTTGCGGGTGGCAGTGTACCGTCTTCTATGCTAACACAAAAACCTTGATGTTCTTGTACATGATTTAACAGGGCATCTTGTGCTGCTGATCAAAGTATAGGACTAACGCATTTGAACATGAGATCATCAAGCTTTGCATGATCAGTTGGGCTAAGAAGAGAAGATCACAGCGACACTGCAACGGGTTATTTTTCAGTCTCCATGTTGTGAGCGCATCTTTGTTGATAATTACACATTCAGAGGAATAAACAAAAGACTATGATGACAGGATTCAACAAAAAGAACTGATGCATCTATCGATGCGGTGCGCAGCGGGCCTGAGAATAGAGTGTGAAATATTTGATCTTGGAAAATAGAGCTGGCGGATGACTGTGATGTTGTGCCACAGCGTTAATAAAATGAGACGCAGTGACAAAAATCTGACATGGACTCTAACCTAAGTAGCGGTATTAGAGCTAAACTTCATCCTGTGTAACTTCATTTTTAGTTTATTCTAAACTATTATTAATTTCAAGTGATTCCTACATGTATGTGCAGTCCATGTGTATGTAATGTACTTTCCTTAGTGTGGTCAGTTTTACAGTAACTTCATCGTGGAGAGAATCAATATACCACCTCAAGTTATTTTTTCATCTCTAATTCAAAAGGGACTTAACGTATCTGGCAAATTTAATTCCAACATTCGGCCAGGGCAGAATATAGTGCAGCCTGTGTTACAATGAGCAGCAACTAATGAAAATAGAGAAGAAAAATTGAAGAAAAAACATTTGATTATTACATAACTAATAATACAGATTTGTTTTGAAACATACATAAAACATTTGTTTAACCTTTCTCAAGAAAATGTACGCATCATTGCAAATTAAAATGATCATGATGTCACCTATTAGTGTCAAATTGACCATGCCCCTAACCAAGGCCCCACGGGAACCCTGAGGAAAAACTCAAAGTAACAACTTAAACTATTAAGTTATACAAAGCAAAAAAATATACTTACTTAAATTAATAAAACAAAGCAGACTTGTTTTTGTTTTTGTGTTAGCACGTATTAATGGTTCAACAAAATTGCCCTCACATCTAAACCCTTCTGCTTTTTTATAAAGCTTCCAATGCAATACTACCTAGAATGCTCAGCTGTTGCATATAGGTTGGCTGAAAAAATTAACCGAATACTTCTAAACCTCAAAACAGTTGGCCATAATAATGTGTCTTTAGAGAGTTGGAAAAAAAAGGCCCTCAAAATACTATTGCATATGATTTATTTAGTTAAATTCTACAGAGAAATATTTATCTATTACATTTATTTAGAAAAAAATATATTGCTATTCATGTGACCTCACTGAAGGCTTTCTAAGGTCATTTTACCTCTAAACTGAACCAAACTGAGGCTAATCCACCATTTGTTTTCATTTTTTACAAATAAGAATTGATAAGAGATCCAGTGTCAGGCTTGCTCCTGACAGTTTGTTTGTGTTCTAGTTCTTTCTTCTCTGTGTGTAGTATTTCCTGTCAGCGCTCTTATTTTGTTGGTTTCCTGTCTATCTCCCTGAGCGCTGTTTCCCCTTAGCTGCGGCTGATTGGCACCTGGCCACACCTGGTGTCAATCAGCCCGGGTCCTATTTTTACCTGCTTTTGTCCTCCAGTCAGGGCTGGATTATTGTCATGAATTGTCGCTCCTGTCGTGTCGTGTCGTCGCAGCATAGAGGTAAGCTATATTTGGTAGCTTTGTGTAGCTTACTGTCTTTTGTTCCCTGCTTCCAGTTTTTTTTTGTCCATAGCCAAGTTTGTTATTTGCCTCATGCGCGCTTTTTGTTGTACCCTTTGTTTGTTTTTGTTTTTGTGTTAAAGATTAAATCATGTTTTCTCACTCCATGCCTACCTCCTTCTCTGCATCTTGGGGTTTGTCACAAACTAACTCTGACTTCCGGTAAAGAACCGAACCATTAAGCGGAATCAAAAGTGAAATTACCACCGGAGAAATCTCAACAATTCCCATCCCTACCGGCAACTAATAACTTAATACATGTAACTGAAACCAAACTATTGTTGTGTCTTACGTTAAATAAAACCAGTACTGCTATAAATGTGAGAGAACTAACAACATAATTATGTGAATTTGGCCTGTTTGGACAAGTGGTGAGTACCAAACTCATCCAGTCTGTTACACATATGGTAACCCATTTTTTTTTTTTACCATAAAGGATAAAATCAAATCTAATTAATCTGATCAAGACACCTCCAATATGTTAACATAAAAAACATTTTACGGAGAATAATTACTCAAGCAGAATAAGCACTTTTAACTTTAGTTGGCACTTATTTTTTTTGCAGTCATTCTCAGTTTAAAAAAAAGAGTCAACGATACGTGCGATTCTTTTTTAGTTATGTTGATTTCACCGAATGATATGTGGGAAAACTAGTCTGTTTCTGCACATGCAAAGTTTCACCGTACAAGAACTAAGACAACCTTTTGGTAAAAAATTTAATTGGGAACCCAATATCATAGAAAAAGTAGCGTGTACGAAAACCGAGACACCAGTATGTAATATACAGCCTAATTTAAGTAATTGTATTTACATACTTACAAAAGAACTGAAGGAAATTATATTTATATAGCACTTTTCTGTAGTGACTCAAAGTGAAACCTATTATCTACATTTTTAGGCTACATTTAAACCAGTGTGGGTGGCACTGGAAGCAGGTGGGTAAAGGGTCTTGTCCAGCTGTGACTAGGAAGGCAGAAACAGAAATCGAACCTGGAACCCTTAAGTTGCTGGCACGGCCGTTCTGCAAGAGGAAGGTTGCTTATTATTTTAGAACAAGCCAATTATTTAAATGGTTGTGAAATTGGCCCTGTCCTTGAAATGTTTTAATTTTAACAACTGTAGTTTCATTATACATATAAGTTAGGGTTTTAGTCGCCCCCACTTGTGCCAATAAGGGTGCCAGACGCTTTCACACACCTGGGAGGCTATTAACTGCACCCACAAAAACAATCTGGCACATGCTATCCAGTGTAATGGTGAATGCACCGATTCATATATTGGAGAAACAAAACAACCACTAAGCCAAACTATTCAGGCCGAGACTCAGCTGTCTACCTGCAACTCAAGGAAAATCAGCACTCCTTTGAGAACAAATTTACAGATTCTGGACAGGAGGACGGTTGGTATGAAAGAGGAATGAGGGAAGCCATATACGTCAAGGTTAAAAAAACATCCCTGAAGAGAAGGAGGTGGTCTGCGACACCACCTATCTCCCACATACAACACTGTCCTTTCAACTATTCCAAAAAGACTAGACTAAGAAAAATTCTGGTCACAAATGCTCCTTTGTGCCGTTTGCCATTCTGAATGGAACGCTAACGTGGGTGATTCCAACTATTTTGGGCGATTAGTGGTCGATCCACAGTGATCGTTCTGCCAAACAATACCTCAATACTAACTAGGGGGAAATTGCACTTCAACGACTGTCATTGGCATTGACAGTAGGATTGCTTGTTTGAATCTCAACAGTTGTTTTTCTTACTACGATAGGGTGAAACCCTCCTTACCCAGGTACACCCTCCTGGTATTGGAGTACAAATGTTTGGCAAGACTATATCTGACCAACCTAAGTGTAAGACTAATATGAGCATGAACTGATGAAAACTACTTGGATGAGAGGCGAAACATCTTCAAAGACAAAACAAACAGTCCAGTTGCAATCGATCGAATGCCCTGAGATTCCAGCTGGCAAATTTAAAAAAAGGTGTAGTTTCAAAAACAATTTGAAATGCCGAGCTATATTTGACAGCTCTTTAACTTGTAAGACAGGGGTAGGGAACCTATGGCTCAAGAGCCAGATGTGGCCCTTTTGATGACTGCATCTGGCTCTCGGATAAATCTGAGCTGACAATGCTTAACACCATAAGTAATGAATAGTGTTAAAAATAACGTTCAAAATATAAAACATTCTCATGTTTTTTTTAATGTTCAAGAAGTTGCATTAATGGTGAGAGGTTATTTATTTATTATTGGTTAGTGTGGGGCTTCTTCAGCCCACCAACACTGACATGAGAACCTGTTTCAGGGTTACAATATTGTTTTCTTTTTCAATAAGTCTCTCAGTTGCTTTCCAGCAATTGTCTTTTTCTCTTTCGTTCTCGCTCACGCTCTGGCTCCAGCTCCAACCCCGTCTCTCCTGCCGGCTGCTGCTTATAACAGAGCGAAAGGTGATTAGATAACATGGCCCAGGTGGGCCATCTACGCACCCGTCGCTGATTTCGAGGCCAGTCCTGGCAACACCCCGCATCGCTGCAGGCCCGCAGGCCACTCCCCCTCTGCAGTTAGCTTCAGAATAACAATGTTATTACAAAGAATAAGAGACATATTATTCTCTAGAAATGTTGGTCTTACTTAAAAATGCAGTTGTGTTCAGTGTTAAAAAAAATATTGTATGGCTCGTACGGAAATACATTTTTAAATATTTGGCTTCTTGGCTCTCTCAGCCAAAAAGGTTCCCGACCCCTGTTGTAAGAGGTCAGGTTCAGGAAGTGTTTTAAGACATGACTTCATGTTTTTACAACTGTTCTCTGTGAATGTGCCTTTTCCATCATTGACTAAGTAAATGACAAGAGTGTGATTACACAGAGAGCCTGAAGTATGATATTTTGGGAATATCTTGACCTTCGGAATCCAGATGAAATGGGTCAATATCAATTTAAAATGGATCAATTGATCCACACCCACAAATGCCATAACCAAACATTGTAATGCTTCAACGGCTCCATTACCTTCCAGAGCTGCAGAATGAAATTACATAGGAAATCGAAGACATGTAGTTTTCGCTCGGAATATAGTAGTTTTATGGAATCCTTATATAACTTGATGTTGAAATTTTACAGAACAGTTTAATGTTGTGTGCTGAAAACTAACCCTGCTCCGCTTATATGCATGCCATCTACTTAAAGTTTAAGTTACATTTTCAAACACAATGCAGCCTGTGTCAGCTTAGTCTACTCCGACCAAGAAGGCCGTCATTAAAACACTGACATTTTAGTTAATGCAGCCAAAAAAACTGCTTCAGCGAGATGTGCGAATGTCATCTTGCTCCGAATGTCTTAAAAAGCTGGGGACATCTGATAGGATGTTGGTGAGGATGGACAGTGGTCAAACAAAAGGCCGTATGCTGTCACAGGACTAGAACAGCTCACAAAAGAGCACATTTTAAATTAAATGTTTTTATATAAAAGGGGTTTAAAATGAAATGCTAAAAACGACATTTTAAGAAAAGGACACTCTTGTTGGCAGGATAGAAAGTGGATCTCAACTGATTCCGCTTGTGAGAATAAAACTGTATTGTACTGGTGTGCACCAGGGAGTAATTGCACCTTCTTTTACAACAACCAGATAGAAAAAGCAATACATGAATCGACATCCAAAGCAAATGGGGGGAAGGACATAGAATGAATGAGAAGGATCACTAATTTTTGCACACGATCATACTAAATGGAAAAATTGATACCAGATATGGAAGAAATAAAAGCCATTTCACATCATCTTTAACAGCTGATGACTACATGAGTGAACACACAAAAGGTCACATTAGCCATATGAAAAGTTCATCTACCTATATTGACTAAAGCAAAATGTTCTTTACCACAAGTTCAAATTGGTGATTTGAATTAACAATATTTTTTTCTTTAAACTTAGTACATTTTGGCCCCTATCATTCAAATAATCTCTTTCTTTTTTTTAGATTTCACCTCCATTATATTGCTGTTTGTTCTAGTGCAGGGGTCGGGAACCTTTTTGGCTGGGAGAGCCATGAAAGCCAAATATTTCAAAATGTATTTCCGTGAGAGCCATATAATATTTTTTTAACAGTGAATACAACTAAATGCGTGCATTTTTAAGTAAGACCAACATTCTTAGAGTATAATAAGTGTCTTCTTATTTTTATTAACATTGTTATTCTAAAGTTAACCAATAATAAATACAATACTTCTTACCATTAATGCGACATCTTGGACAGGTGGGATAGAAAACGTATGGTTGGATTAAAATGCATTAGAATGTTTTATAATTTGAACGTTATTTTTAACACTGATTACCAGCAGAATTATTTATTACTCATTGTGTTAAGCAATGTCAGCTAAGATTTATCTGAGAGCCAGATCCAGTTATCAAAAGAGCCACATCTGGCTCTAGAGCCATTGGTTCCCTATCACTGTTCTAGTGGAACCTCGATTGACAAATCCTTCACTTTACAAACTTTTCGATTTACGAACCAACGACCGAATAGAAATATGTTTTGTCGTACAAATCTTTTTTCTGAGTACACACGTTTCATCCACCCATTGTGTGCCTGCAAAGCAGCCATTTTGTGCCAGGCAGCACATCCACTGTGGGTGGGCTTATCGATTTTCGTGCTTTTTCAGTCAGCAGAGCAGTGCTGTCGTACGCTAATGTGCTAATTGTTACGCTGTGAGCTTTTTAGGTGTTTTTTTTTTTTTAACCTTATCACAACATTTTCATAGCTTTTCTAGATCAATGTAAGTCTAAGGAAAAGCAATAGACAAACGGTGTGTGGTTTGAAACATTCAGGGAGTATTCACTGTGTTGTCAACACTGTAACCCTCCTTAAATTACCATGAATTGATTAACGTGGACCCGGACTTAAACAAGTTGAAAATCTTATTCGGGTGTTACCATTTAGTGGTCAATTGTACGGAATATGTACTGAACTGTGCAATCTACTAATACAAGTTTCAATCAATCAATCCCATCCCTCTTTCATCAGCTGCTTGGCAAGAAGATTAACCAACAACAATTGGATTTCAATTTTTATTCCTATTTATTGTGGTAATGTTAAGGGGATTTGTAATTTGAAACAGAGTGCACTACAGGGCTTGTAACAATGTGTGTGTCTGCGTGGGTAAAAACTCCTTGTTATGTTTGATATAAAATACTTTATATATTGGTAGAGCGGCCGTGCCAGCAACTTGAGGGTTGCAGGTTCGATCCCCGCTTCCGCCATCCTAGTCACTGCCGTTGTGTTCTTGGGCAAGACACTTTACCCACCTGCTCCCAGTGCCACCCACACTGGTTTAAATGCAAACATTAGATATTGGGTTTCACTATGTAAAGCACTTTGAGTCACTAGAGAAAAAGCGTTATATAAATATAATTCACTTCACTTCACTTCAAACTACAGTCCGCGGGCATTGGTCTTTCTGATCCGGGCCACCAACAAAATAAAACAGAATTGAGAAAACTGTGTTATAATTATGGTAAATAAATGTTAAATGGGTTATACTTGTATAGCGCTTTTCTACCTTCAAGGTACTCAAAGCGCTTTGACACTATTTCCACATTCACCCATTCACATCCACTTAGGAGAATTCACACACTGATGGTGGGAGCTGCCAGGCAAGGCCCTAACCACGACCCATCAGGAGCAAGGGTGAAGTGTCTTAAAGGCCTACTGACCACACAGTCTGATGATAGTTTATTCAGCAATGATGAAATATTAACATTGCAACACATGCCAATACGGCTGGTTTAGTTCACTAAATTATAATTTTAAATTTTCCGCGGAGTTTCTTGTTGAAAACGTCGCGAAATGATGACGCGTGCGCTTGACGTCTTGAGTTGGAGGGGACATATTAGCGCAGCACCACTAGCGGCTAAAAGTCGTCTCTTTTCATCGCGTAATTACACAGTATTCTGGACATCTGTGTTGCTGAATCTTTTGCAATTTGTTCAATTAATAATGGAGAAGTCAAAGTAGAAAGATGGAGTTGGGAAGCTTTAGCCTTTAGCCACACAAACACACGTTGTTTCCTTGTTTAAAATTCCCGGAGGTGAAGCTTTACTATGGATAAGAGCGGTCAAGCGAACATGGATCCCGACCACTTGTCAACCGGCAGGTTTCGGTGAGAAAATTGTGGTAAAAAGTCGCCTCTTACCGGAGATCAGCGGAACTTCTGTCGTGCTGCTGCCGTGACTAATTCCCTCAGAGGCTGGCGTCAAAACAATCGTGGGCACACCCCTCCGACTATCAGGTACTATTTAACTCCCTAAAACACTAGCAACACAATAGAAAGATAAGGAATTTCCCAGAATTATCCTAGTAAATGTGTCTAAAAACATCTGAATCGCTCACAATGCAATCGCCTTTGTTTGAAATTTTTTTTTCCTAGTCCTTCGCTATCAATATCCTCAGCCACAAATCTTTCATCCTCGCTCAAATGAATTGGGAAATTGTCGTTTTCTCGGTCCGAATAGCTCCTTTTGTTGGAGGCTCCCATTATAAACAATGTGAGGATGTGAGGAGCTATCACACGGATGACGTCATCGTCTGCGACTTCCGGTACAGGCAAGGCTTTTTATTAGCGACCAAAAGTTGCGAACATTATCATCGATGTTCTCTACTACATCCTTTCAGCAAAAATATGGCAATATTGCGAAACGATCAAGTATGACACATAGAATGGACCTGCTATCCCCGTTTGAATAGGAAAATCTCATTTCAGTAGGCCTTTAAGACAACATTAATTATGCTGTAATGTCAAGTAATTCCACAAAGTGGCGCAATAGGACAGCACTGCGCTTAATTGATTGCACAGCCCATCCATCCATCCATTTTCTACCGCTTGTCCCTTTTGGGGTCACGGGGGGCGCTTTCCTGTCTCAGTACACTTTTTTCTACTGCTGCTGCTCTAAGACAGCGGAACCAATTTTCCACAATGAGTGGGTTAAAGAAAAGAAAAGTTTAGAGCGAATGCCGGGGGTTCAATAAGGCATGGACAACTAAATAAGTCCGGTCAAAGACTGTATGTTTCATTTGCCAAAAAAACATTACGTTTTAAAGGAATACAACACAAACTGATTTGCAGGCTCAGCAAAATGTATTTATCCTACAATATTCAAATCCAAGAATCGAGCAAAAAAGGCATGTTATCTACTGGCATTCAAATTAGCCAAGACCGTCTATCAGTGTTGGCCCTGTGATGAGGTGCCGACTTGTCCAGGGTTTACTCCGCCTTCCGCCCGATTGTAGTTGAGATAGGCTCCAGCGACCCCGAAGGGAATAAGCGATAGAAAATGGATGGATGCGATAGTAACCTTTTTTTCTGAATGAGAATTTCTAAAAGAGTACATGGTGGAGATAGCAGGTGTTTTTTGCCCTGAGAGCAAGAGTAAATTTGAAAAATTAGCTTTTCACGCAGGACATTGACTCGCCGTGTGGTGATAATTGACGAAGATTTAGCGAGCAAGCTCAATGGAAAACAGTAATTTACATTATATTCCTTGGCACTGGATGAAAGTAATGACATTCGGGACGCCACTCAGCTTTTGATTTTCATCGGGGTGATTAATGACAATTTTGAAATAACAGGGAGTTTTTGGGCCATGGAAACCCTAAAAGGGAAAAAGCGAGGAGAGGACTTCTTTAACAGCGTGGCGGGAGTTATCATGAGGCACAAACTGCCTTGGAGTAAGCCACCTAATGCTACCACAGACGGGTCGTCAAATCTGGCTGGAAAAAACATTGGGTTACTTAAAAGAATCCAGTGGAGGGTGAAAGAGGACAACTCCCAACAGGAGGTGCTTTTTTTTTTTACATAGCATAATCCACTGGGAGCCACAGTGCAAATCCAAATTGCAGTTTAACCACGAAGTGACGCCAGTTAAAAAGTTTTCTGTCAGTTTACTACATTTTTTGAAGAGACTTTCTTTACTGCTGGTTAAATTTGGGTAATCTATGGCAACGTGTGTGGGAACTAAAACAGGAGATTTTCTCATTTTTGGAGCAACTTGGAAAAAAAAAAAACTTTCCCTCAGCTGAGTGACTTTGTGATTTAGCTTTTGTTGTGGACATACTAGCACGCATGAATGAGCTGAATGTAGAGTTGTAACGGTACACAAAAATTTCGGTTCGGTACGTACCTCGGTTCAGAGGTCACGGTTCGGTTCATTTTTGGTACAGTAAGAAAACAGCAAAATATACATTTTTTAGTTATTTATTTACCAAATTTGCAAAATTTTCCACCAAAAATATTTCAATTAGTGGAATATTTGATGTGAAGTAATCGGAACCTTGGATAGGTCAATAATTAATAAAAACATTGATTTTTATTCAATATTTTCTTTTGAGCAATGACAGTTTAAAGGAAAAAAACAGCTTTGTTTTATTAGTCATCGTTGCAACTTTATCTAAATTACATTTAGCCTTTAAGCTTTTTTATTTCCCTTTTGTTTATTTTAATAATATTTTTAGAATGTGCTGTGGGCCTTTAAAACACCAGCTGTGGGCCGCAAAAGGCTTCCGGGGCACACTTTTGACACCCCTTCTATAGATAATAAAAAATGTAATCTGATAAATCTATGGGTAAAAAGCAGAGCTTTAACCCCTTCTTAACCCTGAACGTATATTGAAAATACACGCAAGCTTAACTTAAAATGCCGGACATTTGGGGCATTTAAGAAACTCCACCCGGACAGCCCCGCAAAAGAGGACATATCCGGTGAAAAGAGGAGGTATGGTCAGTCTATCGTAGCCCGGTCGCGGCTAGCATGCAGTCTGTTGTGCCTCGGTGTGCATTGTTTACACAACGTGCGGTACGCTATTTAATATGTCCGTGTGGAAACTCGCTCGGTACACCTCGGAACCGAACCGAAACCCCCGTACCGAAACGGTTCAATGCAAATACACATACCGTTACACCCCTAGCTGAATGTGAAGCTACAAGGCAGAAAAATGTACACAAATGTCATAGTCTTCAAAACCAAGCTAACTGTATTTTCAAAACCAATGTCAAACAAGTCACTCACTTATTTTCCCAATCTGGCTACACTGAAAGAGGTCCCACAACACGTGAAAAAATACAAGAAGTGACTAGATGGCCTTCATGTCTGCCGTCGCTTCTCTGATTTTGGAAAAATTGACACGTCACTCTAGCTGGTGTCCTGTCCCTTCACACAAGATCCTGATACGGTGCCACAGGAGATGCACTTGGAACTGATTGATCTCCAGTGTGACTCTGTCTTGAGGGAGAAGTTCCACCTGCTTAAACTGAATGAATTTTATGCTTTATTTAGCTCACCGGAATTTCCAAACATCCAGAAGATGGCGCAGAGGATGCTGGTGTTGTTTGGATCTACCTATGTCTGTAAACAGACTTTCTGTGTAATAAACATAAATAAAGCACACTACAGGTCTCAGTTGAGTGATGGATACCTCAGATCTGTTTTGAGAATTGGCAAAAGAAAACTGACACCAAACTTTAATGCACTGGCAAAAAAGGGTGATCAACAACACTGCTCCCACTAAGAGATTGAAAGAATCAACTATAACAGCATTTGTATGTTTCTTTGATGTTCTGATATGATGAAGTTGAAAATAGATGTATTACATTAAAATTACCATTTTTGAGAAGTCTACTCTTAGATGTGATATGGTTTGAAATGCATCATGTGCTCGCGCGACCTGCGTGTTCAATTTTAAAAGCCAATGTGGTCCCTGAGCCAAAAAGTTTACCCACTCCTGCTATAGAGCATGGGTGTCAAACTCTGGCCCACGGGCCAAATCTGGCCTGCCATGTAATTTAATTTGGCCCTTGAGGCAATATCAATTTAGCATTAGAGCTGGCCCGCCGGTGTTATACAGCGTCGGTGCCGCTTTAACACCGCTTCACCGCTAATACTCATACTTGCCAACCCTCCTAATTTTCCCGATAGACTCCCGAAGTTCAGTGCCCCTCCTGAAAATCGCCCGGGGCAATTTCTACCGATTTCCACCTGGACAACTATATCGGGGGCGTGCCTTTAGCGTTCTCTACAACCTGTCGTCACGTCCGCTTTTCCTCCATACTAACATAATATATGTGGCTTTTACACACACACACACACACACACACACACACACACACACACACACACACACACACACACACACACACACACACACACACACAAGTGAATGCAAGGCATACTTGGTCAACAGCCATACAGATCACACTGAGGGTGGCCCTATAAACAACTTTAGCACTGTTACAAATATGCGCCACACTGTGAAACCACACCAAACAAGAGTGACAAACACATTTCGGGTGAACATCCGCACCGTAACACAACAGAACAAATACCCAGAAACCCTTGCAGCACTAACTCTTCTGGGAAACTTCCAGCAAACTGACCAATAATTAACGTTTTATTCATGCATTTTCTCTTGCTACTTCAAGGCTTGAATGTGTGCTTCATTAGTGTTATTAGTGTTATTTTATTTTCAAATGTATTCAAATGCCTGTGGAAAAAATTTGATATTTACCTCAAAAGATTGCAAATAGAAAATACATAACATTTTTATTTAAATATTATTTGATATGCCATTGATATATTTTTAATTATTATTATTATTATTTAATTATAATTATTATTATTTGAAACTGGATTTTGCATGTCACCATGCTTTTTCAATATTTAATGCAAAACTTCTTTGGGTCCCTATTAAAAGGTTAATTTGTTCAACCTTGGCCTGCGGCTTTGTTCCGTTTAAAATTTTGGCCCACTCTGTATTTGAGTTTGACACCCCTGCTATAGAGCTTTATATTGTCTTCAGAGTGTACACGTTTTCTAAAACATGGACTTTTGTCCAGTCTGAAACCCATTCTTCATGTTAATGTTTTTTATTGAAATTTTATTTCAAAAAACAAACTACTTGTTAGTGAAACCTTTTCAAGAACCAAATTAATTTGTAAATGGATGTATACGCCACAAAGTAGAAAGGCGTGCAGAACTTTTTATTACATGTTGACGATATGAAATGTTTTTTTCGTTTATTTACCTGCCAGACTGTTGCTTAAATAGTCTAATTTTGCTTTGATTTAAGGAACTCCTTGTGATGGCTTGTTACGCTTTGTTTTGAGTTAGTTAGTGTTCTCCTGTGTTTAGTGTTTTGGTTCCTATCCTGTGCTTTTATTTTGGTGGCTCTTCCTGTTTTGTTGGGTGTTTTCCCGTGGCACCTATGCTTCTGTCCCTGAGCACTTCCACACCTCTGTTTGCTGCTAGCATTTAGGATAATTTAAGTTGCGCTTTTGCTATCTTAGTTGTCAGGACTTTGATGATTGTTTATGGACAGACATCCGTCCGTCTCACCCCACACTTTTTGTAAGTTTAGCTGTCTTCCAACAGTTGTAATAGAAAGTGCATCTCTATCCTACTTCAAAACCGCACTAAAAGAACACCTCCAAGCAACTTCAACCCTAGACTAAGACCCTCTCCTTTCCACTTCCCCGGATTGTAAATAATCAAATGTATATACTTGTTATTATGCTTTCTGAACTCACTATGTTCACTGCTCGCTGTACATAACCTACCAAGTCAGACCTACACAGTTTCAATGTCCATTTCTCAGATGATGCAATTGTTGATGACTTAAGTGCTGATAGGAACCAAACCTAACCCCCATTCCCCCACACATCCCACCCCCCGGATTGTAAACAATGTAAATAATTCAATGTATATAAACTGATGATTAACTTGTGTGATGACTGTATTATGCTGATAGTATATATTTGTACCATGAATTGATTAACGTGGACCCCGACTTAAACAAGTTGAAAAACTTATGCGGGTGTTACCATTTTGTGGTCAATTGTACGGAATATGTACTGTACTGTGCAATCTACTAATAAAAGTTTCAAACCAATGAATGAATGAATGAATGAATGAATGAATCAATCAATCATTTTGTTTGTTTTGTATAGCCTTCCCTGGGCTTCAGTGCCTTTTTTCGAGCTTACATTAAATACTTTATACCTGTACGCTATTTCCTCGGCTATCTGCACCTTTGGAACACGCCACTTATAGCCACCATGCGACCTGAGCGTCACATTCCTTAGGTTTACCTAAGGAATGTTACCTAATTTGTTTCATATTTAATTTCAAATGTAAATTACACTGTACTTCCATCCATTCATCCATTTTCTACCGCTTATCCCATTTGGGTTCGCGGTGGGCGCTGGTGCTTATCTCAGCTACAATCGAGCGGAAGGCGGTGTACACCCTGGACAAGTCGCCACTTTATCAAAGTACACTGTACTTGTATTGCTAATTTCATCTTCTGTCAAATATGTTTTGTATTATTTTGTTTCATTTTAGTCAGTTGTTCTAAAATATACTATGATTATGGGTTTAAAGCCTTGAAGTTTTTCCACCAGCTGGCAACACTATCGAGACTCAAACTCAAAATATTCAACTCTTAATGCAACTCTCCACGAATGCCGACTTACATTTGTGATGAGCAGGTGGAGACAGAGTGACAGCATCAAGCTGTGTGATGCCGGACTAGCCGTCCCCTCTCCATGTTAATGCTCCAGGGACAGCTTTACTTAAGATGAGCAGGGAGGTGTAATCAGACCCCCAGCCTGTGATTAATGTTGCTCATCTATCTCCGGGCCAGTTCAGCTCAGTAAAACTCGGCCCAGTTCACCAGAGAAGCTGTTTACGGAACACTGTTTCGCCTGAGGCCATGGAAATGAGTTGAATATTTTCCACCGAGAGAGCGAAAAGGACCTGAAGACTCTAGCACCTAACAAATCATGAAAAACTGCCACAAAACAAACAGTACGATTCCTGACTGTACTTAAAACTTGGGCTTTGTGTCATGTGTCTTTTATTTTTGGCCACGAGGAAGTTGTGTTCCATTTATTCAGCTCACCTTTTGAATGTCTTGTTTTTGCAAATAACATAAATTTTACAGACAATCTGGCTTAACTTTAACTGGCCTTTAAATCAAGCTAAGATTAGAAACTGATGGATTTGTGAAGAATGAAACCCCTCTTCTTATGCAAATATCATCAAAAGTATTTCCATACCTGCTGTGCACTCAATTAACCAGCTATTAGTTTTTTTTGGGACAAACAAGTGATGCTGTCACATGCTCAGGGAAATGTGCATCTGGTTTGGCAGCCTTTTCTAGGTAGAAAAGCCATTTATCTTCTGCCAACAGCTCGTTATTCATTCTGCCACTCGGACAGATTTACACAAACCTTTTTGTCGTTAGGCTAACATGTCTATTTACTATGCTAAACCCTCCTTAAAAGAACAGGACTGCACGGGGTTGTACTCTCCGTTTTCCACAACTAATTTAGAATCCCCTTAAGTGGACGTTAAATCAACAAAAGTTAAGAACATTCTTAAGCTATTTCTTGGGAAAATACTTTTTTGCATCTTGAATGGATATCAACAATTTACCTCCTCAGTGGCCTAGTGGTTACAGTGTCCGACCTGAGATCGGTAGGTTGTGAGTTCAAGCCCCGGCCGAGTAATACCAAAGACTATACAAATGGGACCCATTACCTCCCTGCTTAGCACTCAGCATTAAGGGTTGGAATTGGGGGTTAAATTACCAAAATGATTCCCGGGCGCGGACACCACTGCTGCTCACTGCTCCCCTCACCTAGTGTGTGCGTGACAATCATTGGTACTACAACCTAACTTAAAGTCCACACACATGCAGTGGATGTGCAGAGTCTATAGAACTATTTGCAGTTCAAGGCACGCTTGGTCAGTTGTGGTAGAGTGTCGTCAATATTGCAAAGCATCTGTTGATGACATATTGATGATACAAGCATCGTTATTTAAATTTAACTCCATTGTCATTGTATGTGTGGGCCTCCCAGGATTCTGCAATGTTGAATCTTACTAAGGGGTCAATAAAGCAAATCACAGCCCTTTCCTCTCTTGGTGGGCTTAATTGATTTCCTTTCCTTTGCTTGATTAGTTGAGAAAATTAACAATTGATTATTATTACTGTACAGTATGGCAACAGTATTCGTATTATTAGCGTCCTGACTCTTTACTAAAGGTAACCCTGACTATTGTTACACAATTAATGTTTTCCCAAATAGAAAACATCCCCACGGATCTTAGTAGGGTTCTAGACATTATTTTAAAAGGTGTATGAAAAATCATGACTCCCATCAAAATCTATTTTTAAATTTGACAATCGCTGTCTTTCAAATGATGACTATTTACTGCATGCTACATCTCTTACCAAAATCTTTGTGAGATGACATCCAGCCAATCGCCTTGAGGGACACGATAGCCAACAAACCGGAACCAACGAAGGAACCAATCCCAGAGAAAAAGAAGAAGAGCCCCATGATAGCGCTCTGCATCGATTTGGGGGCAGCAGAGTAGGCAAACTCAAGTCCTACAGCAAAGAGAGAGAAAAAACCTTTGATTAATTAGTGTGAATGATTAAAAAAAAAAAGGCTGGCGAGTTAGTTGCTCTGTCAGTATGTAGGTAGTAGAGATGCGCGGATAGGCAATTATATCATCCGCAACCGCATCACCAAAGTCGTCATCCACCCGCCGTCCACCCGAACCAACATTTTATCAAAACCGCAACCGCCCGCCACCCGCCCGCTGAAATACATCAGAGGTCGGCCATCTTTACCACTCACAGAGCTACTTAAACCCGTTTCACAGAGTAATGAAGACAATTGGAGCTGCTAACGTTCTCGCGAATATCCAATTGCCGTTCATCCTGATGACAAGAACATGGGCGTGCTGTGAAGTCGTTACCTTTGACACCTTCAACAACATGTACTAACCGAGTGTTAGTCCGGCAACATATTGTGTGCAGTTTCCGCAATCATACGTACAAGATTGAAAGGCATACTGGGTGATACAGAGTACACTAATGGTTGTGATATAAACAATTTTAACACTCTTAGTAATATGCGCCACGCTGTGAAGCCACACCAAACGAGATTGACAAACACATTCCGGGAGAACATCCTCACAGTAACACAACATAAACACAACACAGCAAATACCCAGAGTCCTTTGTATCCGTGACACTGCTGAATATATGTTACACCCCCGCGCCCCCAACCCCGCCCACCTTACCGACGCTGCTAGCGAGGTGTATAAAATAGTCAGGATTTGTCATGGATACAAAGGATTCTGGGTATTTGTTGTGTTGCGTTTACCTTTTGTTACTGGGAGGATGTTCTCCCGAAATGTGTTCGTCAATCTTATTTGGTGTGGCTTCACAGCGTGGCGCATATTACTAAGAGTGTTAAAATTGTTTATATCACAACCATTAGTGTACTCTGTGTCACCCAGTATGCCTTGCAGTCGTGTGCGTGTTGCTGCGGAAGCCACACACAACATGATGCTGGACTGACAAGCAGATCGTACATGTTGTAGAAGGCGACAAAGCCAATGGCTTCATAGCACGCCCTAATACTTATTATCTGGGTGACTGCCAGCAGTCACTCTAGAGAATATTAGCGTCTCCTGATGTCTTCTTCGCTTTGTGACACGGTTCTTAAATGGCTCTTTGAATGGCAAAGGATACCGATCCCAGAACCATGTATATCAAATATTTCCGGATGATTCAACCGCCACCCGCCCGAATCTAATTAAAATCTATATTTTCGTCATGTCACCCGCCCGACCCGCGGTTTATCCGCGGACTCCGCGGATGAGACCGCAAACCACGCATCTCTAGTAGGTAGCATGGATGAGTCAAATAAATTATTTAAATTTTAATAAAAATGGTATATATTGTGTGGAGTAGATTGATTTATCACATCTTAGAACACTTAATTAAAAATCTAGTGCAGTACCACAACCGGCAGAGGTGTCACTGGTAGTTGAACTGGACTGTCTTACACCTTTTGGCATTCCACAGTTGTAATCCATATTTGTCAATACATTTTTTGGACGGAAGAACCCACTGGAGATATGGCATTAATATGTCTGGCTGGTAAAGAGCTTTTCTCCTATAGTCTGTTCTCAAGGACAAACACATTTCTTGAAAACAAATCATTCGGTTTGCTGTCATAAAATAAGATAAAAAAAAACAACAACAAAAGAACATGGAAAAGAGACAGAAGCTATGCAGACTTGCATGAGGGGTAAAGGCTTATTTTCCACCACCAGACTGCAAACTGACATTGATAATTTCATGGCACCTCAAACGTGATTTTTCAAATAAGGCCCGATAGCTACATCTGTCTGGAGAGATTAGAGGACTGTGGTTAAATATGTTTGCTTTTTAAGACTTTCCTCGCAGGGGTACGCAGCACAAGTTAATGTGATGAACAGCTTTCTCAAAGGTACCTATGTTCTGTGAAAAAGGGCTACAGAAAGCATGGGGAAACGGCAAACAAGGTAAACCTTTGTAGATGTTTTCAATAGAACATTTTTATCCCGAGTTATCCTTTTGAGTGCAGCACACATTTATAGCCAATGCATATTGTAGAGCAGTGGTTCTCAACCTTTTTTCAGTGATGTACCCCCTGTGAACATTTTTTTAATTCAAGTACCCCCTAATCAGAGCAAAGCATTTTTGGTTGAAAAAAAAGAGATAAAGAAGTAAAATATAGCACTATGTCACCAGTTTGTGATTTATTAAATTGTATAACAGTGTAAAATATTGCTCATTTGTAGTGGTCTTTCTTGAACTATTTGGAATAAAAGATATACAAATAACTAAAAACTTGTTGAAAAATAAAGAAGTGATTCAATTATAAATAAAGATTTCTACACATAGCAGTAATCATCAATTTAAAGTGCCAACTATGGGGATTGTAATAGAGATCCATCTGGATTCATGAACTTAATTCTAAACATTTCTTCACAAAAAAGAAATCTTTAACATTTATATTTATGGAACATGTACACAAAAAAATCTAGCTGTCAAAACTGAATATTGCATTGTTGCATTTCTTTTCACAGTTTATGAACTTACGTTCATATTTTGTTGAAGTATTATTCAATAAATATATTTATAAAGGATTTTTGAATTGTTGCTATTTTTGGAATATTTTTAAAAAATCTCACGTACCCCTTGGCATACCTTCAAGTACCCCCAGGGGTACGCGTACCCCAATTTGAGAACCACTGTTGTAGAGAACTGACAATTATTCTGAATGTGTATACACAGAGACACGGAGTGGAAAAATGTGTTTTGCGGGACTCTGCAACAAAAATAATTCCAGATCAAATCGAAGTGGTGTTAACACCTCCACCACAAATGAAACCAACAACCTGACCTTTCAAGACAGAAGAGTAAAGAGGGACAAAGACATGAGATGTAGATGGTTTTCTTTTAAAAGTAAGTGCCAAAGAATGAAAATATATATGTTCCATACCTTTGTGAACTTTGTAATTGTTATGCTTTAGGTTGGGAGCAAAAATTTGCGTTACAATGCTCTCCACCACTAAGTGGCATAGCAATTGTCACAGTGAACCCTGTAACCTTTTACCATGAATTGATTAACTTGGACCCCGACTTAAACAAGTTGAAACACTTATTCGGGTGTTACCATTTAGTGGTCATTTGTACGGAATATGTACTGAACTGTGCAATCTACTAATAAAAGTTTCAATCGATCAATCAAAAACATGAATTAAGGAATTAATTATATTGAAAACATGACCAAGGTTTGCGTGTAGTTCACTTCGAATAGCAGAAAGTATTTTTCTTATGTAAAAGAAAGTTGCATGTTCAAATAGTGATGTTTTGGAGGCTTGGAATGGAACAATTTCATATGAATTTAAATTAGGGGGACAACACTTACTTGAGATAAAAGTATCTTTTGTTACAAGCTCCATATATATATATATATATATATATATATATACATATATATATATATATTAAGGGGCTGTGAATCTTCGGGTGTCCCACGATTCGATTCAATATTGATTCTTGGGGTCACGATTCGATTAAAAATCGATTTTTTTTCCCAATTCAACACAATTCTCGATTTAAATGTTTTTTTGTCCCGATTCAATAGGATTCTCTATTCATTCAATGCATAGGATTTCAGCGGGATCTACCCTAGTCTGCTGACATGCAAGCAGAGTAGTACATTTTTGTAAAAAGCTTTTATAATTGTAAAGGACAATTTTTTATCAACTGATTGCAATAATGTACATTTGTTTTAACTATTGAATGAATCAAAAATATGACTTATTTTATCTTTGTGTAAATATTGGACACAGTGTGTTGTCAAGCTAATGAGATGCGATGCAAGTGTAAGCAACTGTGACACTATTCTTTTTTTATTATTTTTATAAATGTCTAATGATAATGTCAATGAGGGATTTTTAATCACTGCAATGTTGAAATTATAACTAATATTGATACGGTTGTTGATAATATTCATTTTTGTTTCACTACTTTTGGTTGGTTCTGTGTCGTGTTTGTGTCTCCTCTCAATTGCTCTGTTTATTGCAGTTCTGAGTGTTGCTGGGTCAGGTTTGGTTTTGGAATTGGGTTGCATTGTAATGGCATTGCTGTGTATTGTTTTGTTGGATTGATTAATTGAAAAAAATAAAATCCCCCCCAAAAAATATATCGATTTTTAAAAAAATGAAAATTGATTCTGAATTGCACAACGTGAGAATCGCGATTCGAATTCGAATCGATTTTTTCCCAAACCTCTAACACACACACACACTGTATACACCCATTCTCTGTTCAAATATCCTTGCTATATCTCTTAATTTGTCATTGACACACATTATGAATGTAATTTGAAAAATATACTGTCCTCCTCAACAGATGTCATGGTGTCGTCACAATTAGCTTCAGTATTTGTCTATTGCTTTGACAACTTACAGTATTAATGCTGTTCCATGAAGTAAAAAAGTGAAAAAAGTCTGGATAATCAATCATTAATTAACAACTTACTTTGGACTGAAACACAATAAATGTATTAAAGAGGAGTTGCACTGTTTTCTACTTTTGCCAACCATTCGCAATCCTTTTGTACTGTAAATCAAGAACACATGTCTTTTTTTAAAATGTATTGTAACTTGAAATAAAAGCTAGCAAAGTAAACTAACAACTGAGTTAATGGGAGTCATGACGTCATTGCGTCTATTGGGCCCATAAATCACACTAAAAACATTTTTTTTTTTAAAGCAAACAACGCTCCATTTACATTTTGTGACCTGAATAATAAAGTAATAGCGATATTGTTATTAAAAGCGCTAATGTTTAGGACCTACTTTTAGTGGTTCATTGATCACAGGGAGGTCACTATAATTATGCTGCTATTTTGCAATCATAAACTAGTGAGCTGCACTACTGCTTCTGAGCTGCTGAATATTAATTGTAGATCATAAATCATGTCTCTCACCTGGATAGTAGAAGGATGCGGCTATAAACCAAGAAGTTGGTCAACTAAAACAGCCAACTTCGACCTCAAACTGGTGAGAAAGATACAAAAAGACACTCACCTTTTTCTAACCCTTTGCGACGATCTTGATTAACTTTTAAATTAAACGGGAACATACCAACATCCCATCAGTCGTCCTCCCAGTGAGAGAAGACATTGTACAGTAAGGGATTGTTTTATTATGTTTGTTGTCTCTCAGAAAGAGTGCTGTGAATTGTAGTCAGTGTTGATGTTGAAGGAAAAAGCGAAAAGTGAATTAATGCGCCGCCATATTCTTAAAATAAGCAAAATATGTAAATTTAAAAGTATATTATGAATGTGCCCATTACTAAATAACAAATATTCAGAGTATGTATATACAACATTGATGGAGGATTTTGGAGCGCCTTAAAGGTGCAATGGAGTGACTTCCAATGGCTCTATTGTTGGCTGACTTTTGCTAAAATGTATTTATGAGTTAGAGTGCATAAAAAAAGATAAATACATGTATGTGTCTTACAAAGGAATTGTGAAAGATAGGCAACATTTAAAAAAAAAAAAGTGCAGTTCCCTTAAAGACATTTACATACTGTACAGTAATTGTCAGTTTTATCCAAGAATACAATTATAACTCAGTGTAAAGGTTAATTAGACTACTAATTGATTTCCCCACAAGTCAAAAACAACAGTACCTGCAATGCTGGCAAATATTTCGCTGATTCCTATCAGCACGTACTGAGGCACTTGCCACCAAATGGGTAAATCTGCTGCATAGTAGATAACGTTTCCCAGCACCTGGTCAATTGGACCATTTGTTCTAATGATCTCCAGGCGTTTGGTTTCCAAAATACCTGAAAAACAGAGAAAAAAAACCCCATCAGAATAAATATTAGTAATAGTAGAAAGCAAATAATCAACACAAATACTAACAATTGTTGCTAAGAAAAGGGTAATATAATATGATGTATCATATGGACTGATCATGACACATTATTTGTTTTTTCATCATTTTGGAGCATACTTGCCAACCTTGAGACCTCCGAATTTGGGAGATTCGGGGGGATTGAGTATATTTATAGCTACAATTCACTGAATTGAGTTCATTTATTTACACATATTCACACACATAACTATGAGGGGCCGTTAGGGACATTATTCAGAATTACCTCTTACATACACTACTGAAATGCTCTCACATAATCAACTGAAATGGTTTTCTCTCACACACACTACTGAAACACTCTTATACACACTACTGAAACACTTATACACACTACTGAAATGTTCTCACATAAACAACTGAAATGATTTTCTCTCACACACACTACTGAAACACTCTTATACACACTACTGAAATGCTCTCACATAAACAACTGAAATGTTTTTCTCACACACACACACACACACACACACACACACACACACACACACACACACACACACACACACACACACACACACACACACACACACACACACACACACACACACACACACACACACTACTGAAACACTATTTTACACACTACTGAAATGCTCTTACATACACTACTGATGAAATGCTCTCTCATACACTACTGAAATGCTCTTACATAAACTACTGAAATGCTCTCACGTACGCAATTGAGATGTTTTGCTCTCACACACACTACTGAAACACTCTTATACACACTACTGAAATGCTATCACATAAACAACTGAAATGTTTTTCTCTCTCACACACACATACTACTGAAACACTCTTATACACACTACTGAAATGCTCTTACATACACTACTGAAATGCTCTCACATACACTACTGAAATGCTCTTACATACACTACTGAAATCCTCTCACATACACTACTGAAATGCTCTCACATACACTACTGAAATGCTCTCACATACACTACTGAAACACTCATACACACTACTGAAATGTTCTCACATACACTACTGAAATGCTCTCACATAAACAACTAAAATGCTCTCACATAAACAACTAAAATGCTCTCACATAAACAACTAAAATGTTTTACTCTCACGCACACACACACACATCACTTGCGTGTGAGAGACAACAATTTAAGTATGTGTGCAAAGATTTCAGTTATATGTATGAGAGCATCTTACCAGTGTGTATGAGAGCATCTTACCAGTGTGTATGAGACACATTGCATTCCGGTTCCGGTCACTAATAATGGCCGCCCCTTTTCAGACAAGTGTGCACCGCAGCATTATCAAGTGCAACCTTCCAGCTCATGGACATCGGGGCAAGAGGAGGAAAAGGTAATTAGCCATTATTTATTTCTAAATGATTGTTGAATCCCACGAAAGGTAAGTCAATATGGCAGTGTAGCCATTAAGCAGTTAGCCTTGTGTGCCTCCACTACAAACAGGATAGCAACTCGTGTTTCCGCGGGTCATAAGAGTCAGACATCTATTGCAAACTTGCCGTTTGTCTCAGAGGAGAGGGAAAAAATACACTGTCAAATCAGCTAGTAATGTTTGCAGAGTTGTTGCTATGGTAACATGTCGAAATGTGAGTCACGTCGTGGTACGTCAGTAGCTGATCAAATAGTAATAATGATAGATTACATTTATTTAACGCTTTTCTATGGACTAGATAAGGGGTCCCCAAACTACGGCCCGCCAACGTCCAACATCCGGCCCGCTGGAATATTTTTTTTGTATTATTATTTTAAATCCGTCTTTTCTAATCCTTTTTTTGATGTCCCCTAGCCGCTCAAGCAAACAATATTGTCTAAAAATGCATTTTCCCGTATGACTTATATTGTCTTAGCTGTTTTCATGTGATCTGATTGTTACATTCTTATTTCAGAGTCACCACACAACTGCATGACCATTTCAACAAGGACAGAATACACAACCTGTGGATTCATGGAAGTTGGCTTCCAAACAACTTCTTTGCATCTCAAAGCAAGGGGGCAGACACCACTTCAGCTGTGGCATTCAGGTGTCTTTAATAATGCACGAATCAGCATTTTGATGCTGACAACTACTATGGCATCGATGAAGAAGGTCCACTATCCGGACTCCAGACAAATAATAACATTGTAATTGACGACAGGCTGTGCACACTCAGGTCCGGCGGGAAAACGGGAGAAATTCGGGAGAATGGTTGAAATTCGGGAGTCTACAGGAAAATTCGGGAAGGTTGGCAAGTATGTTTTGGAGGTACAACCTGTTTTGCTAAAGCCAACCCAAATATTGAGCTTTTTTGATGATTCCTACCTATTTAATTAGGACTACAACTGAGATTTCATATACAGTATTTATGGCACTCTTATTAAAAAAGCCGAGTAGATGTCATCAACCACTGCTGCATACTTATAGCTTTATTTAATGGCTATTATCATGCAACCCAGCAGCTATTTGGAGATAACACCCGGAGGCAGGCTCATATAATAGTTACACTTAATGCTGCACTTGAGAGCAGTTGTAGCCTTGTAATCCGACTATGCAATAATACCAGCTATCCATCTCAGGCCATGCGGCCACTGGGCTGCCAACACTAAGTCCTTCACTACAAACACAGCCCTGCTTACCCCCTTCTTACTAAGCGTCACACAGTCCAGCGTGATCTCTAGTATTGGACACTTAAAAGCAGATGAGCTCCAACCAAACCAAAGCAGATTACAACACACATTTAAAAGAATTTTGTAAAAGTACTAAAAAAAGATACTTCATAAGGGACGTCAACCGTGCAGTCTTCAGCCTCCTCCAGTGCACGTCTAAAGTTTGGAGCCTTTCTACACAAACACAAATCGTATCAGAAATCAATCGGTCTCTGCTTGACAGCATATTTTTGCCTGCCTCTCTTTACTGCATGGGAGGTCTGACTCTGCTTGCCATGCCTAAGAGCAAACTCCATGAAATCCTGTGAAATTGTGCAGCATGAATTTCATCATGAAAAATTCCTGCACATTCCTTGCACATGGGAAGAACATCAACATTAAGAGACGCATAGTTGCAGATTTTAGTGTTCATTGTGCTGTATATAGTCTAACAGAGATCACATTTTTGTTATTTAGTATTTTCTTTGGTACAAGAGTTTTTAGCCTTTGAGGTTATCTGTATAGGTCCTGTAGAGAACCTCTTAGGGTGAGGTAGTTTCCAGGAACCAATGTTCCTGGAAACACAGTAACACATTTAAAGCTGAGCCAATAACACAAAGCTGCATTCATATAAAAAAAAAAAAAGTTTGACATACAGTATAATAGGCACTTTTTAAATATTATTACTGGAAAGCACAAAGCCAATCATTGTCAAAATATCATGTTTGTCCAAACAGACTGAATCCAGGACGCACTGGTTGTGTGTAAAGTCACTGTTCTGTGACCAATGCCCACACCACTGCATCATCGTAAAAAAAAGTTCTCTCCACTCTGTTGAAGGATGCTGATGTTTAGGAATTCTTCCTTTTTACATAGCCATGTTGAGAGTAGCTAGTACTTTTCCTTTGTGTATTCTACCAGTCTCTCTTTGTCTTCAGATCCCAGGTTAGTATCATCAACCATCGGAATGTGAAGAAAACCCCACGTCTCTCTCACCTAATGGCGTTGAGAGGAGGCGGAGGAGGGCTTTCTTTTGTGTGAAAAGATTGTGTTTTTCTCTTGGAATGCCAGATCAACTAGAGAAGCCGATATGAATGTATCGGTTAAGTTGACCTAAAGCTTTAGTAAAACTTGAAATTATTCTAACTCTGTCTCGATGGTCCTTCTTACTGAGCATATATGTCATCAAAAGAACTTGGGATTGACCAGTAACTTAAAATCCGTGGGAGGAAGAACTGGTCCGACACGACAACTCCTAGGAATTGCTTACTGCAATATTCAGAAATAATTTTGCTTGGAGTGAAAGGGCTGTGCTTTTTACCCCCAAAGAGTGATGTAAACTAATTACAAGTCAGCTGATAAGAAAATATTAAAGGTAGTCTCATTAGATTTACTTTATACCTTCGCCACATCACTGTTGGAAATGATATTTTAATGAGTTAATTTTCACTTGCTCGCATGGTTGCTACTGGCGGGACTCAAAGTTGCAAAGGTGGCAGGCGGCGTGTAAACAACAAGTTCTTATAATTAGGGACGATTAAGGATCACGACTTTAAGGAGCATACAAATAGCCGGTGCACAAAGCCACGATAGACAACGAAGCAGTGTCACAATGAAGACGACACTAGTGGATAAACCCTCCTTATTTAGTGTTTAGAGTCCCTTGATCACTAATCAAGAGCAGGTGTGCGGAAAACCGCAGTCAGAAACAGTGTAAGGTCACAGCAAGATAACACCAAAACAGGAAGTGAAACAAAATTAGGAGTGCCAGACAGGAGGAAACACCACACAACACCAACACTCACAGATCATGACACTAATGAGTCAAGAACAACATTGTCCCCATAGTTCTATTCCAGTTCCAGTTCAAACACATGCTTTTTCAAATTGTCAACCCATGTCTTGTATCTGCATAGTCATTTTTTTTTCTTTGAGCATAAAATGACTGTAGTGAAATGAAATGAATTATATTTATATAGCGCTTTTTCTCTAGTGACTCAAAGCGCTTTACATAGTGAAACCCAATATCTAATTTTTACTTTTAAACCACTGTGGGTGGCACTGGGAGCAGGTGGGTAAAGTGTCTTGCCCAAGGACACAACGGCAGGGACTAGGATGGCGGAAGCGGGGATCGAACCTGCAACCCTCAAGTTGCTGGCATGGACGCTCTACCAACCGAGCTATACCGCCCGCCTGTAATAAATTGATTTATCATATGTTGTACGTACTTCTTATTCATCAAGAAATACGCTGTCTTCTCGGCCACTAAACCTCAGTAGAAGCATTCAAGTCCCATCTTAAAACTCATTTGTATACTCTAGCCTTTAAATAGACCCCCTTTTTAGAACAGTTGATCTGCCGTTTCTTTTCTCCTCTTGGAGGGGGGGGGGGGGGCACAGGTCAAAGGGCACAGATGAAGTGCTGACTGTCCAGAGTCGGGATGGTCTCCTGCTGGCCCCACCATGGACTGGACTCTCACTATTATGTTAGATCCACTATGGACTGGACTCTCACTATTATATAGTCATCATTGTCACCGACGTCCCACTGGGTGTGAGTTTTCCTTGCCCTTATGTGGGCCTACCGAGGATGTCGTAGTGGTTTGTGCAGCCCTTTGAGACACTAGTGATTTAGGGCTATATAAGTAAACATTGATTGATTGATTGATTATGTTAGATCCGCTATGGACTGGACTTTCACAATATTATGTTAGATCCACTCGACGTCCATAGCATCTGGTTTCGCCCTAGAGGGGGGGTGAGTCACCCACATCTCCGGTCCTCTCCAAGATTTCTCATAGTCATTCACATTGGCGTCCCACTGGGTTGTGAGTTTTTCCTTGCCCTTACGTGGGCTCTGAACAGAGGATGTCATCGTGGCTTGTGCAGCCCTTTGAGACACTTGTGATTTAGGGCTATATAAATAAACATTGATTGATTGATTGATAAATAATAAGGACAGCCTCATCACGTCATGTGTTACTTGATGTCGAAGCTTGACCACCTGAGGTGAGCGGTCACTCAAATAAAAAAATACACATCTCTGATTTTTTTCAAGTTGAAGTATTGAAGGATTCAAGGAAATGAATTGTCAGACCAGCATGAGACACATGAGATGAATGGCACAAAGTTTAGTACCCAAGGTTCAAGATTTAGCCCAATGAGTAGCACAACAATAATCCAATTTCTCAGAGTGGCATCACATCAGGAAAGTTTGTGATGAAGTTTAATTTTTTTGTCAGTACTAGGAGATTACGTACTAATAGTTGCTCAATAATCTTTGATAGGGGTTCTTTTACACAAAATACATATTGTAAATATCTTAATACTGTAACTGTGTACAGTGTATTTTGACCAACCTAACACTTTTGAAATATGGGGCATCTCTTACAAATTGTTTGCTTGAAGTTGTGAGCATAAATTTGAGTTACAAACCAGCTTCAGATAACTTCACACCAGTATTGCCCTACAGTGAAAATGTAGAGATGTCCGATAATGGCATTTCTGCCGATATCTGATATTGTCCAACTCTTAATTTCCGATACCGATACATACAGCCGTGGAATTAACACATTATTATGCTTAATTTTGTTGTGATGCCCCGCTGGATGCATTAAACAATGAAGCAAGGTTTTCCAAAATAAATCAACTCAAGTTATGGAAAAAAATGCCAACATGGCACTGCCATATTTATTATTGAAGTCACAAAGTGCATTATTTTTTTTTTAACATGCCTCAAAACAGCAGCTTGGAATTTGAGGTGGGCGGGGTTGAGGTGGAGGAGTAGGGGCAGCGAGGGGGGGTGTATTTGTAGCGTCCCGGAAGAGTTAGTGCTGCAAGGGGTTCTGGGTATTTGTTCTGTTGTGTTACGGTGCGGATGTTCTCCCGAAATGTGTTTGTCATTCTTGTTTGGTGTGGGTTCGCAGTGTGGCGCATATTTGTAACAGTGTTAAAGTTGTTTATACGGCCACCCTCAGTTGAACCTGCATGGCTGTTGATCAAGTATGCCTTGCATCCACTTGTGTGTGAAAAGCCGTAGATATTATGTGACTGGGCCGGCATGCAGAGGCAGTGCCTTTAAGGTTTATTGGCGCTCCGTTCTTCTCCCAAAGTCCGTGTACACAGCAACGTTTAAAAAGGTCTTAAATTATACAATTTTTAAAACTGATACCGATATTATCGGACAACACTATGAAAAACCCTTAACATCGCTTAATAGCATTACCTAGTAGTAGATGGCTAGCTAGACAGGTTGATTTTCCAATAGGGATGCACCGATTAATCGGTAACCGAATATATTCCGCCGAATATGGCAAAAAAAGCCACATTCGGCCTTCGGTGGAATGAGTTAAAAACAAGCCCGAATAGTGGCATGTAACGCAATTTTTGACGCGGTGACGCAATCAACCAACGTGCAGTGACACGGTGACGTTGGGATATGTTGTGTACCTGTATAAGTGTATGAGGTTACAAGCACACACTCTTTGAGATTTAGTGGGGCCTCTGTTTACATTGTTAGCCTGTTGTGTAGGCTACCTGTATAAGTGTAAGAGGTTACAAGCACACACTTAATTGAGATTTACTTGAGCTTTCTGTTTACATTATTAGCATATCTACTGTGGCTAAGCAGACTTTTGCCAAAAGGACAATAATTCATTTGTTGTGGGTTTATCCACTTTAATGCACTTAATTTTTTTTTGGAATGCTTGTTTTGTTTGAAGGCCTAATAGAAATGAAAAATTTTGCTTTTTTTGAAAAGCAAAGACTACTGCAATATTAAAAAAAATGTCAATATTCAATAAAAAAATACTTTATTTGAAAAACATGTCTAAATATTTATTCTAGGCTATTTATGCAATATTAAAAAAATTGTGAAAAACTGCGTTCATTATTCGGTATTCGGCCTTCGGCCAAGCGTTTAAATTTTATTCGGCTTCGGCCACAAATTTTCATTTCGGTGCATCCCTATTTTCCAACCATAGATCCAAAGATTATGAGCATGAAGGACACTGCTGTGAAGATGAACCAGATGATACTCATTAAACCAAAGAAAATACATAATCAAAAACATGACAAAGGTGTGAGTGTTGCTGACTTGGCAAAGCAGAGCGAGTACAGTACTTTATGATGTTAGTGCACATTATTCTGATGCATAAGGAGTTCACAAAGACAGCAAGGCCAGCCTAGAGCATAACAGTTAAGGTAGTGTGGCAAAAAGACAGAAATCAGCAAAGAAGTCTTGTCTTTTAAGTAAATACTATGTATTATTTATATAATACTTAGTTGGGGGTGAATTAATGACATGTCCATTAATTTAAATGGGCAAAATTGACGTGAAATAAAAATTGTTTTGAGTTATGAGCTCCGCGACAGAGCGAGTTGAACTCACATGTCAAGTCATTAATATAGAATGTTGCTGTTCACCCTAAGGGAAAACTGAATGTTAGCCAAGATGTGATGATGAAGATATATTTAACTTTGATTGAGGCAAGTGTAATACTGTTATTAGTTTATCAAATGTTGTTGTAGGGTTAGACAAAAAGCAATATAATTACTTTGTTAGTCGTGCAAACCTTGTTTGTGAAGTGGTTAAAATAAAAGCTCCAATTACATTTTGTCAAATTTGGAAAATGTATTCTCTCTTGGGTTTACTGCTCGATGTGACGTAAAACATTTTATTTATAAGCCATTGCGCCTAGAGGAAGTGAAATGAGACAAAAATATAGTTGGTTTCCTGTTTGCAGTTATAACAACTACAATTTGCAAAGCTGTTCGTGTGTCAATATTTTTTTGTGTATTAAACCTGAGAAAAGACTTGCTGGCCTCTCATTTCTTTTCTCCTGTAGTTCATCTTAAATATGCAGAAAATGTATAGCTTGATGTGAGAGTTCCTCTACATCAAACTCATTCCAAAACGTTTAATTGACCATGCTTTGTGCACCGGGACATAGTTAAGCTGGAACAGAAAATGGCTTTTCCCAAACTGTTCCCACTAAGTTGGAAGTTTAACAGTGTACCAATCAATACAACAGTCTTCCCTATACATGCAATCAGTTGTTGCAGTCACATAAACATTTGTCCCCCACAAATAGTTTGGCGCCACCATGGTTCATAAACACATTGCAGTACAAGACTGTCTGTGAATGTAGCTTGTCGTTACAACTCTACTTCTTACCACACCTCAACTTCTCTGCCATAAAATAAAAAGATGTATCATGAGTGGTCACTGTTGCCAAGACTTATTGTCTTTCTCGCTATATTTAGTGAGAATTCAGACCATTTTGAGACCATTTAAAAAAAAAAAAAAAACGGACTAGGGACAATATAGCACTTTTTTTCCCAATTTGAGACTTTTGGAGACTGACATGAACGCACGTATTGCTCTTCTCAACGAACAGTAGGCCCCTCGCTTGACTAATAGTACTCACAGCCTGATCAGTTTTGTTTGAAAAAAAAACTAAACAAAATAACAACAAAGAAAAAGGTTAATTTGTTTGTTACTCGCTTTATGTCCCCCAAAATATTATTCCTCTCTTTAGCGCCCATTACAATTAAATACACATGCAACATGGCCACTTATGCAAATTACATGATGGCCTCTGACCCCACCCAGTTACCACTACAAATATACTGAACGAAATTGTCCAAAATGACTTGCTAGGATAAAGAATTTGGATACGAGAGGTAAAAGAGGATACAGTCCAACTCCTGAATGCTTTTGTCTATATTCCTAACCTCCAACATTCATCACTATTAGAGCTACTTTAAAGAGAGGAAAGCTGAGCTAAAGTATTTGTTTCATTTACATGACTGGCAACATTAAAATTGTACATTATCTTCAATAATGTACAATTAGGCCATGTTAGGTGCATTTTAGCTGTTTAATATTTCTGATTGATTACACAACCTTAAGGAGTTCATCACGGAAGTAGAAGTAGAAGTCAAACGTTCACATACTTTTAATATTCATTGTTTTATCCTTTATACTTTGCATTGTCACGCCAAATTTCTTCTCCCTACAAAAACCTCCCCCCCATTTACTTCCGGGGTCATGATTAATACAGACGTTTTGTTAACGCTATATTATAAAAATATAACGCTATATTATAAAAATATAACGCTATATTATAAAAATACAAACGTTTTGTTAACGCTACATTATAAAAAAAATAAAAAAACTATTTACAAACACAAGCTATGGGATGACATAAGAGGAAACGTGACCCCGGAAGTAAATGCGTCATCCCATAGCTTATGTTTGTAAATTGTTTTTTTATTTTTTTTATAATATAGCATTAACAAAACCTCTGTATTTTTATAATATAGCGTTATATTTTTATAATACAGTGTTATATTTTTATAATATAGCGTTAACAAAACATCTGTATTAATCATGACCCCGGAAGTAAATGGGGGGGAAGGTTTTTGTAGGAGGGAAGAAATTTAGCGTGACAGCATTATTGTCTCATCAGGGTCGGATGTAGTGGGGTGGGAGTTTTTATAACGGTTAAAGTTATGAGTTTTTGTCCAGTCTGTTAGCTATAGCTTGCTTAAATCAACGCAAATAGTGTGTCTGATTATTTTCTGATAATATGGTGAATCCCACATTCTTTGATTTTGTACAAATGACTGTTGCTGCTGCTGCCCAGTAAGGCTGTCCTCCACAGGGTGGAACCAAAACTGACTCAGGAGCATTATTGCAGTCTTTTAAGTCAAAAAAATGAGATGGCCCTTCTCCTTCACTATGAAAAAACAAATACATAGGGTGTCATCCTGTTTGCCAGGGCCACATTGTCTGTGAGTGTGAATACGTGCCAAAGAGATCCCTGACTTTGTCCTGTCCTTGTTTGTCTGGCCAACTTAGAAGGCAGAGGACAGGGGACATCACAGTTTGTGTACTCACCCGCTGCCACGGCCGACCACATGACAAAGAACATCCCCACTGCAATTCTCTTCAGAGAAGAGGGCAACAGGCCACGGCGCTTCAGAATAGGGTCTACCACTTTGTCTTTAAGAGGAATCAGCAAGAGGATGAGCACGGCATCAAACATGGTGAGCCAGGCTGCAGGGAAGTGGAACGTCATCTAAAGGATCGAAAGGAAATAGATGAGACAAAACTGTACAACGAGCAATAAAGCGTGAAAGCTGTAGAATATGTCTGCAAATTCTAACACAGTTGAATGCTTGTGTGTGTTTGCCCGTTTGACTTGCTATTACTTTGGCACCCCCAGGTGGTGAAAGCGGAGTGCGACTTAAAAATAGAATTAAAACTCAATACTGCATTCTGTTAACTCATCCTGCTCCATTGTCACACAATTTAACCTAAGAAAATCATTAATTTGTGCTGTTATAATTAATAGTGAATCCAAACATTTATATTCCAAGTATGAATGCAGACAATGCTAACCACTTAAGATGCTGTCAAAATCCATCCACCCATCCATTTTCTACCGCTTATTCCCTTTGGGGTCGCGGGGGGCGCTGGTGCCTATCTCAGCTACAATCGGGCGGAAGGCGGTGTACACCCTCGACAAGTCACCACCTCATCACAGGGCCAACACAAATAGACAACATTCATACTCACATTCACACAATAGGGCCAATTTATTGTTGCCAATCAACCTATGCCCAGTTGCATAATAATTGCAAATGTCATTGAAGGTTGTAGTGTAACTTTGGTTCAGCATAATTGATAATATTGTATGTTACAACAGCGGTTCTTAAACGGGGGTACGCGTACCCCTGCGGGTACTTGAAGGTATGCCCAGGGGTACATGAGATTTTGAAAAAATATTCTAAAAATAGCAAAAATCCTTTATAAATATATTTATTGAACAAACTTCAACAAAATATGAATGTAACCATAACGACCAACAATTAAAATAATTGAAAAAGACTGTGAAAAGAAATGCCACAATGCAATATTCAGTGTTGACAGCTAGATTTTTTTGTGGACATGTTCCATAAATATTGATGTTAACAATTTCTTTTTTTGTGAAAAAATGTATAGAATTAAGTTAATGAATCCAAATGGATTTCTATTACAATCCCGAAAGAGGGCACTTTAAATTGACGATTACTTCTATGTGAAGAAATCTTTATTTATTTAGTTATGTCTTTTTTTCCAAATAGTTCAAGAACGACCACTACAAATGAGCAATATTTTGAACTTTTATACAATTTAATGAATCAGAAACTGATGACATAGGGCTGTATTTTACTTCTTTATCTCTTTTTTTCAACCAAAAATGCTTTGCTCTAATTAAGGGGTACTTGAATTAAAAAAAATGTTCACGGGGGTACATCACTGAAAAAAGGTTGAGAACCAGTGTGTTACAATATAACTTGTGATTTATCATTCCCAAATAGATATATATATATTTTTTAAAAGTCTGCAGCAAAGACAAATGGGTTAGTGTTTGACATAGTGTATGTGGTTGAGCATAGAGCTGCTCATCAACAGTCCTTTGTATTAAATCAGTGATTTCTAAGAAAAGGTACAAGTCTTTTCCAGCAAGCACAATGGAACATTATGAGTAATATACATTGGATTAGACTTCGGGAACAAGGAAAAGCCTATTCATATTACAATTGTGATCAAAATTATTCAACCCCCACACAATTTTGGTGTTTTAGCAAGTTGAACATTTATTCCGTATTTTGTTTATAGTCATATCAAATAAAGATGCATTAAATAGACAAATGCAACTTGAATTACATTATATTTTGTAACATACCAAACAGTGTCATTTTTCTTAATATCTCATTGACAAAATTATTCAACCCCTTGAAGATCATAACTCTTAAGAACAGAATTTGAATAAGGTCTTTTCAATCAGGTGTTGAAAACACCTGTAGATGTGATTAGAACCATAACAAGCAACAATTAAACTGATTGAAAAAGACTGTGACGCTCAGCTTCTTGTAGATGGTCAATGGTGTATTTGCAACATGGTGAAGTCCAGGGAGTGGTAAAAGAAATCAAGAGAGGAGGTAATTTCTCTTCATAAGAAAGGATATGGATATAAGAAAATAGCAAAGACATTACACCTTCCAAGAGACAGAGTTGGGTGCATAATTCGCAAGTTTAAAGCTAAAGGCACTGTGGAAACACTACCTGGGCGTGGTAGAAAGAGGATGCTGTGTGCAACTGCTGTCCGGTATTTGAAGCGTACAGTGGTGGAAAAACCCCCGGGTAACAGCTGAGGAACTACAACAGGACATTGCAGAGGGGGGAACGCAGGTTTTGTCCCAGACAATAAGGCGCGCACTACGAGATGAAGGCCTCCATGCCAGATCTCCCAGGCGCACCCCACTTCTGACTACCAGGCCGAAGAAAATAGACTCCAGTATGCCAAAAATGATCTGGACAAACCCCAAAAGTTTTGGGAAACTGTTCTATGGAGTGATGAGACAAAACTGGAACTCTTTGGGCCTATGAATCAACGTTATGTCTGGAGGAGAGAAAAAATGAAGCTTACAAAGAAAATAACACCTTCCTAATGTTAAGCATGGTGGGGGGTCAATCATGCTCTGGGGCTGTTTCTCTGCCTCAGGTACCGGGAATCTCCAGCGCGTTCAAGGCATTATGAATTCTATTTCCTACCAGGATAGATTAGCTGCAAATGTCATGAAGTCAGTGACAAGGCAGAGGTTTGGGAGACTTTGGACCTTCCAACAGGACAACGATCCCAAGCATACCTCCAAATCAACATCAGAGTGGTTGCAGAAGAAGGGCTGGAAGACTCTGGAGTGGCCTTCACAGTCGCCAGACCTAAATCCTGTAGAAAAGCTGGGGTGGGACTGAAGAAGGCAGTTGCAGCACGCAAGCCCAAGAATACAAATGAACTGGAGGCCTTTGCCCAAGAGGAATGGGCTAAAATACCTGTAGATGGTTGCAAGAAGCTTGTGTCCGCTTATGTATCACGTTTGAAGGATGTAATTACTGCCAAAAGGTGTTTACTAAGTACTAAGGATGCATGTAACTAGGGGGTTGAATCATTTTGTCAATGAGATATTAAGAAAAACTTCCTCTTTTGGTATTTTGCAAAATACAGTGTTACAATTTAAATTGCATTTGTCTATTTGACACATCTTTATTTGATATGACTATAAACAAAATACGGAATAAATGTCCAACTTGCTAAAACACCAAAATTGTGTGGGGGTTGAATACTTTTGATCACAACTGTATGTGGCATTTGAACAGGAGATTGTGGAAGTAAATTGTATCCAAGCAGATGATAAAAAGAGGACAGTAAAAAACTTACAAAACTAAAACAAAAGCGAGTCTTAAGAAATAGTCATTGTAAACATTTCTATCAAGATAATTTGCAGCAATACTGCACAGTACATACTAACATTCAGTGCATGGCAGACTTTATCTGCTGCAGAAGGTGAAAAAAAAATGACAAGTTGCCCCATTATACTCATGAATATGTATTCATAAGAGGGCCCAAAGGGTAGGTTTTGTGAAACAAGGGTGAGAATGTATAAAGAACATCTGATTTTACATGTTATTGTATATATATGAAAACAACAGGGAACCCACATTACAGTACATATATGTATACTTAAACTTCCAAACATTAGAATTGTTTTAATGTTGGTTGTCGTTTCACAAGATTGTATTTGCTCAGTTCTGCACAACAATTCACGATTCAAGTGGCATGTCCTCACTACAGTGAACAAAATAAGTGTAGGTTTGGTAAATTAAAATACACATTGCTACATTACATTTGGTACAATGTTTAAAGAGGGCTTATGATGATATCCGTCTTTGCTGACTTGTAAATGTTGGATAGTCGTGGTAAAGCATCAAATCAGTTTTGAATGCCTCTACCGGTGTTTTGCAGTCTTTTTTTAAGATTGACTAGGTTGTGACATTATAGTGAGGTGGACGTACCTATTTGGACATTACATATAAGCTATCAGCCAGGGGGCTGTGGAACCTGTTTCAGGCTGTGATAATGAAATGGTCGCTGCCTACATCTTTGCTTGTTATTAATTTTCATCAAATGCCCTCTCACTTGCTCCACTGTCTATATCAGTGGTCACCAACATTTTTGAAACCAAGGGCTACTTCTTGGGTACTGATTAATGCGAAGGGCTACCAGTTTGACACACACTTAAATAAATTGCCAGAAATAGCCATTTTGCTCAATTTACCTTTAATAAATAAATCTATTTATATATATAAAAATGGGTATTTCTGTCTGTCATTCCGTCTGACATTTTTTTTCCTTTTACGGAAGGTAGAGAATAAATGATGAAAAAAACACTTAATTGAATGGTTTAAAAGAGGAGAAAACAGGGAAAAAAATGAAAATTAAATTTTGAAACATAGTTTATCTTCAATTTCGACTCTTTAAAAGTCAAAATTCAACCGAAAAAAATTGAGAAAAACTAGCTAATTCGAATCTTTTTGAAAAAATAAAAAAAATAACTTATGGAACATCATTAGTAATTTTTCCTGATTAAGCTTAATTTTTGAATTTTGATGACATGTTTTGAATAGGGTAAAATCCAATCTGGACTTTGTTAGAATATATAACAAATTGGACCAAGCTATATTTCTAACAAAGACAAATCATTATTTCTTCTAGATTTTCCAGAACAAAAATTTTAAAAGAAATTCAAAAGACTTTGAAATAATATCTACATTTGTTTCTACAGATTTTGGAGATTTGCCAGAATAATTTTTTGAATTTTAATCATGAATTTGAAGACATTTTTCACAAATATTCTTTGTCGAAAAAACAGAAGCTAAAATGAAGAATTTAATTAAAATGTATTTATCATTCTTTACAATAGAAAAAAAAAATACTTGAAAATTGATTTAAATTGTCAGGAAAGAAGAGGAAGGAATTTAAAAGGTAAAAAGGTATATGTGATTAAAAATCCTAAAATCATTTTTAAGGCTGTATTTTTTTCTCTAAAAATTGTCTTTCTGAAAGTTATAAGAAGCAAAGTAAAAAAAAATAATACAATTATTTAAACGAGTGAAGACCAAGTCTTTAAAGTATTTTCTTGGATTCTCAAATTCTATTAGAGTTTTGTCTCTCTTAGAATTAAAAATGTCGAGCAAAGTGAGACCAGCTTGCTAGTAAATAAATACAATTTAATAAATAGAGGCAGCTCACTGGTAAGTGCTGCTATTTTAGCTATTTTTAGAACAGGCCAGCGGGCGACTCATCTGGTCCTTGCGGGCTACCTGGTGCCCGCGGGCACCGCGTTGGTGACCCCTGGTCTATATGAATAAATATGTGTTTGTATTTAAGATATTTTACACGGGACTGTTTTGTCAAGATGGACCTGGACAAAATTAGATTAGCCGCTAAAAGGAAAATACAATTTACAATTTGAGAAACAAGAAAAGGTAGAATAAATATGTCATGGCAAGTACACAGTAACACTGACATACAACATGCAGTGACAACATTGCTGGTATAAACAGCTTTTTTATGAGGCCCTTGGTTTCACGGTTTCTCAGTTGTGACCGGGTGAATCTATATAATGTTTATGAAGTTTATTTTCATCCCTGTCCCGAAAAAGACATAACCGTGACATTTGTGTTCAAGATACATATTTAACATTTTCAAGAGATAATCTCATACATGGTCATTTTTCATAACATGGTCACTACTGCCTAGTTTCTCTTGTTATATTCTTATTTTACTGTTATATTTTTATCCCCATTGTTGCTTTTTATTTTTATTCTTATTGTAATATTTTTTCTATTTTGTTACCCCCATTATTTACCTTTTTACTTTTTAAATTGATCTCAATTCTGTACATTGCTGCTGGAATTTTAAATTTCCTGAAGGAATCAATAAAGTAGTATCAATCAATGTTTATTTATATAGTCCTAAATCACAAGTGTCTCAAAGGGCTGCACAAGCCACAACAACATCCGCGGTACAGAGCCCATCTATCTATCTATCTATCTAATTCTGGAGAGTTGGGCGTGGTTTAATTTGCTATCAGGGAATACTTCCAGAAACAAACATCTTGCAGACATGCAGAAAGTGGGATATAAAAGTGTCTGTAGAGAAAACATGTACGCAACATTTACACCTAAGCATACATTTTAAACCACATTACATTAAGACAATACACGCCTATAATCACACATTCACTCCCTCGCGGCATCACCTGATATGAATATGAACAAAATCTATTTTGTTCAAAAACAATGAGGCATCTAATCTCACTTCCCTTCTGCTATGGAAAAACGTCAAGATGGGAAGCAATAGGTTTCATTTTTAGTTTTCAAGGTTAAAAATCTAAACGATTCTTGACATGAAGTAGAAGTTCCAATACAATCAAAGAAAATGAAAGACTAGGTCCTGTTTTTGTGTGTTAAGGTATAAGGAACAACACAATAATTGAATCAGGTAAATGTGCTCACTATTACAAGAGTGTACATGTTTAAAGCAGAACATATGTGCTACAGGTATATATTGTACACTTCTCTGCATCACTAAAGTGGTAGCAGAGGTTATGTCATCATCATATCTTTCAACAACTCAACCTAATCAGTGAAATACAGGTGTCGTGTACGAGGCAAACCATCAGATGGAGGCGCTGTTGCAGAGTGCTCCAATCACAGACAGGTTGCTAATCTGCAAGGTATTAGTGTGTTAAGTAAAGTTGTGACTTAATCTCCAAGGCATTACCAACCTTTGCCACAGCCTCCAGCTGTTACCTACCACTGTCACTGTGTCACTGCATGACCTACTGACTGCCTTAGTTTCAAATGTGAAACAATCTGATTCGGACTAAGTTTTTTTTACAGGCAACACTACAGAGTCTATTTCTCAAAGCACACAGCGTGTTGATGGAGAAAATTAACTATTGATTGTTTTATTTTTTTATCAGAACAAATTAAAATTATTAATAGACAGTCATACTTTGCAACATCATTCTATAAATATTGCAAAGCATATTCCAAATGTTTTCAGCCTAAATTAAGTTATTCCTGTATTATTCCTTTTCCGGAATAAGGGTAGACACTACTAAACAACAACACATGGCGCTATCTTCACCGTGATAAACTGAAGTTGACCAACTTTTGGCAGAACTGCTTTTTGATGGACTCCTGCCTCATCAATAACACATTGGCCCAGAGCTAGTGGGCAGTCTAGGGTGGAGTTGGCTCGGTTTCAAATGTCACATTACCCATCTGTTAAACAAATTATCCAAATATGTTGGCCTGTTCTTTCACCTTCGTCATTATCTTCCTCTTTATGCTCTACTTACCTTATACAAAACTCTCTTTGAACCACATCTTAACTACTGTAATATCATCTGGTGTAACACCTTTCCATCCATCCATCCATCATCTTCCGCTTATCCGAGGTCGGGTCGCGGGGGCAGCAGCCTAAGCAGGGAAGCCCAGACTTCCCTATCTACAGCCACTTCGTCTAGCTCTTCCCGGGGGATACCGAGGCGTTCCCAGGCCAGCCGGGAGACATAGTCTTCCCAACGTGTCCTGGGTCTTCCCCGTGGCCTCCTACCAGCTGGACGTGCCCTAAACACATCCCTAGGGAGGTGTTCGGGTGGCATCCTGACCAGATGCCCGAACCACCTCATCTGGCTCCTCTCGATGTGGAGGAGCAGCGGCTTTACGTTGAGCTCCTTCCGGATGGCAGAGCTTCTCACCCTATCTCTAAGGGAGAGCCCCGCCACCCGGCGGAGGAAACTCATTTCGGCCGCTTGTACCCGTGATCTTATCCTTTCAGTCATGACCCAAAGCTCATGACCATAGGTGAGGATGGGAACGTAGATCGACCGGTAAATTGAGAGCTTTGCCTTCCGGCTCAGCTCCTTCTTCACCACAACGGATCGATACAACGTCCGCATTACTGAAGACGCCGCACCGATCCGCCTGTCGATCTCACGATCCACTCTTCCCCCACTCGTGAAAAAGACTCCTAGGTACTTGAACTCCTCCACTTGGGGCAGGGTCTCCTCCCCAACCCGGAGATGGCACTCCACCCTTTTCCGGGCGAGAACCATGGACTCGGACTTGGAGGTGCTGATTCTCATTCCGGTCGCTTCACACTCGGCTGCGAACCAATCCAGTGAGAGCTGAAGATCCCGGCCAGATGAAGCCATCAGGACTACATCATCTGCAAAAAGCAGATACCTAATCCCGTGGCCACCAAACCGGATCCCCTGAACGCCTTGGCTGTGCCTAGAAATTCTGTCCATAAAAGTTATGAACAGAATCGGTGACAAAGGACAGCCTTGGCGGAGTCCAACCCTCACTGGAAACGTGTCTGACTTACTGCCGGCAATGCAGACCAAGCTCTGACACTGATCGTACAGGGAGCGGACTGACACAATAAGACAGTCCGGTACCCCATACTCTCTGAGCACTCCCCACAGGACTTCCCGAGGGACACGGTCGAATGCCTTCTCCAAGTCCTTTCCTACCTACCTTCACAAATTAGAATCCATGCAAAAGAAAATTATACGGGCCCTGTCATGGTCCAAATTTAATGCCCCCGGTCGTCATCTATTTCATAAATATCATCTCTTAAGACTGACAGAGTTCAATATTTATCAAAATGCTTGTTTAACCTATCAAGTCATTTACAGGCTGAATCTTAGGCTCTGTAGCTTGGTTCCTATCTACCATCCCCAGCATGCCCACAACACTCGTAACTTAGATCTGATAACAGGTAAACATCGTTTACTGGCTTGTACCGCTCGCAGTGTCGTATGCAGGGGACCAAACATTTGGAACCAGCTTAATGAGAGCCTCAAGATGCTGTATCCATTTGTCCAACTTCAAAAATAAACTGAAAACTTACCTATTAACCACATATCTTCAATGCCTCATGTGGGGTAGACTACTGTTGGGTTTTGCATGGTTGAATGAATGTATGTGTATGCTTGCTTTAGTACTATTATCTTGTGTTTATCAAATAGCGTTGTTGTTGTTTTGTTTTTGTTGTTGTGCTTGCTACCATGTTTAGCGGTTTAGCTCGGTTGGTAGAGTGGCCGTGCCAGCAACTTGAGGGTTGCAGGTTCGATTCCCGCTTCCGCCATCCTAGTCACTGCCGTTGTGTCCTTGGGCAAGACACTTTACCCACCTGCTCCCAGTGCCACCCACACTGGTTTGAATGTAACTTAAATATTGGGTTTCACTATGTAAAGCGCTTTGAGTCACTAGAGAAAAAGCGCTATATAAATATAATTCACTTCACTTCACTAATCTTTCCATGTATATATTGTCCTTTGGAACCCCTGTTAAAAGCTTCTTCTAGCTTATTTGGGGGACCCTTTCACGTACCAACATCTTTAAATGATGATATTCACCATTATTCTAATTGTTATATGGTATTGTGAATAAACTTGTAAACTTGTAGACAGTTGCTTTGTAGGGTCTCATTTTTTGGTATTAAATGAAGTTTTACTTTCGTAGCTGAATGTACAAATGCAGCTACCGAAGTAGCAGCTGGTTGCATCAGCTCTGTGCTCTTTTAAAGACTGTTATATCCTCTGTGTTCTTTAACTGTTTGTATGCCACTGGGAATCCATTGTGTGAATGCCACTTATCTTGTTCTATACCAAATTTCATCTATTTATTATTCTTCCATAGCTTTTTTCATCCACCTAAAGCGGGGGTCGGGCGACCCGCGGCTCAAAAGCCGCATGCGGCTCTTTAGCGCCGCCCTAGTTGCTCTCTGGAGCTTTTTCAAAAATGTATGAAAAATGGAAACAGATGAGGGAAAAAAAAATATGAAAAATATATTTTTTGTTTTAATATGGTTTCTGTAGGAGGACAAACATGACACAAACCTCCCTAATTCTTATAAAGCACACTGTTTTTATTAAACATGCTTCACTGATTGAAGTATTTGGCGAAAGCCGTTTTGTCCTTCTAATTTTGGAGGTCCTTGAACTCACCTTAGTTTGTTTACATGTTTACATGTACAACTTTCTCCGACATGTTTTAAGCCACTTTTTTTTCTGTCTCATTTTGACCACCAAACTTTTAACACTGTGCATTTCTGGTCACTGCATGACTGCAAGCTAATCGATGCTAACATGCTATTTAGGCTAGCTATATGTACATATTGCATCATTATGCCTCATTTGTAGCTACATTTGAGCTCATTTTGTTTCCTTTAAGTCATCTTAATTCACTTTATATCTCATGACACACTATCTGTATGTGATATGGCTTTTATTTTTATGTGGCTCCAAACATATTTGTTTTTGTATTTTTGGTCCGAATATGGCTCTTTCAACATTTTAAGTTGCCGACCCAAGCCCTATAGCTACTATCATTCATCCGATTGATCTGTTCAAACATCAAAACATTCAGCGCATTCAGGACAAGCATTTCCCAAAATTACAGATTTTACGCTAATTCATAATTTTACGGTATTTTCATTATTTTAAATATCACCCAGTTTATCAACCATTTTCAACCATTCCGCCATCAAAACATTTGTCTCGATAAGAACAAAAAAAATCCTGGTTTGTCTGGTATTCATGATTCTCCATAGTATTGAACAATATAATGGGTACTGTTTCCCCCCATAAAATTAACCTTGACTGCACGTACATTTTCCACACTATCAGGAAATACATTTGTTGTGGTAACAAACATTTATTAAGTCTGAAATTAGCCCAAATTCAGTATTGTTGCAGAAATGCATTGCGGTTAACCATGTCATTTTGGCCTATTGCTTTAAGAGTAAACAGGAGGATCAATCTTTGTAGCTCAACAAATAGTCACTTTTGTAGCTCATATGCATTATATTATTTCTCATTTGTCCCTTATTACCTTTAACTTAATTATTGTTTATTATGTTTTGTGTAACGTATGTATTGTAACTGTTCATTCCATGGAAGGGATTATTAGTTTCACAAAGCCAAAAAAAAAAAAAAAAGAGTTCATTGAAATGGTTTTGTAATGTCAAACAGCGTGACTTCAGCAGTGATATGTGTAATGATGCTTTCATGTTATGTTGGCTGACTTATGTATACTAGGTGTAATCAATTAGGGTCTTGTCAGATTTTGTAGAAAAACATGGATCGTTACAATCATGGTTTGATTGTCAAAGATGGTTAGTAATGTAATCAGTGATATTTCTACCTGAAATTTTCGCCCAAAAATGTCCTATTCCTCAACTGATGTACGATCATATTTGACACAGCATGATCATAATGTAAGACATTTTTCCATTGTGTTATGTAGTTACAGATGATGAATGGTTAGCCAAAAGTGTGTGATTGGTTTGAGAAGGTATCTTGACGTTGTGAAAGTTTGATAAAAATTTAATTCTGGACTCCCTACCCACAATCTTTACTTTCAGCTGAGCTTTTACGCCATTCTAATAAAACAGTTGAAGTAATAATCTACATTTTATGTTGTGAGTGCGTTAAACTAATCCAACCACAGAAGTAAAGCTCGACCTACCGCTCAGAATACAAGCTCGGCAGCAGGCGGTTGCTTCAATAAGACGTCTGACAGTGATCGTGGATAACAAAAGGAATGGTTTTGTCTTGTCGGGAGAACAACTTTTATTGGCCTTGAATCTGGTATTTCCATAGGGTACCTTTTTCTTTGTCCATTTCTAAATGCGGTTTTCCTACCTGTGGCTCAAAAGTAAATGGTGAAAGCAGCCACATTTACTCATGCTACAGAATGGCCCGAGGGTCAAAAATGAGTGAGGACGCATGCACGTGAATAAAATCAGTGCCGGTAAAGGAACCTATAGTTAACATGTTATTATTGCGTTAACTTTGACAGCCCTAGTTTTACCATTTTTGGTGGACTTTTTGTATATGCGCTGCAAACACATAATTCCTCCATTGTGGGATAAATAAAGCTTATCCAATTCATCCTAGAGCAGGGGTCGGGAACCTTTTTGGCTGAGAGAACCAAGAATCCAAATATTTTACAATGTATTTCCGTAAAAGCCATATAATATTTTTTCCAACACTCAACACAACTAAACGCTTGCATTTTTAAGTAAGACCAACATTTCTAGAGTACAATAGGTCTCTTATTCTTTGTAATAACATTGTTATTCCGAAGCGGGGTGTGGCCTGCGGGCCTGCAGCGAAGCGGGGTGTGCCACGACCGGCCTCGAAATTAGCGACAGGTGCGTAGATGGCCCACCTGGGCCTTGTTATCTAATCACCTGTTGCTCTGTTATAAGCAGCAGCCAGGAGGAGAGACGGGGTTGGGGCTGGAGCCAGAGCGCGAACAAGAACGAAAGAGAAAAAGACAATTGCTGGAAAGCAACTGAGAGACTTATTGAAAAATAAAACAATATTATAACCCTGAAACAGGCTCTCATGTCGGTGCTTGGTGGTCTGAAGAACCCCCAGGAGGGCAAGCCCCACACTAATCAATAATAAATAAATAACTACTGACCATTAACGCAACTTCTTGAACAGGTGTGGTAGAAACGGATGGATGGATTAAAAATGCATGACAATGTTTTATATTTTAAACGTTATTTTTAACACTGTGATTACTAGGGGAATTATGCATTACTTATCGTGTTAAGCAATGTCAGCTAAGATTTATCGGAGAGCCTGATGCAGTCATCAAAAGAGCCACATCTTGCTCGCGAGCCATAGGTTCCCTACCCCTGTCCTAGAGTATAAAGGTAGCTATATGGTTGTTATTTCATGTTTAGAAGATTCAAACAATATAAAAAAAAAACATATTTAAAAAGGCGTAAACAGTTTTTTTACCCGTCAGCGATCCTGTTCTGTCTCCCTGTAATGTTTGTCTGATCTTGAATGGGATTGTGCTGAAAATTGTAATTTTCCTTCAGGGATTAATAAAGTATTTCTGATTCTGAAAATTAAACTCCTACTTTGTGAAAATGTGTTTATTGCGGTCATTACCGGTACCAATTAACCGCGATAAACGAGGGACGACTGTAACTGACTCTTAACAATCGATTGTTGATCCACATTAGCAATGATAACCGCGGTAAAACACACAAAGTTTAGTATTACCGTTTTAAATTAAATTGATCAAAAAACTATCATTGTTCGCTAGCTTAAATGTTGACGTGAAAACAAGAGGTATTAACATATTTCCCCATTAAAAAACAACATATCAAGCCCTTAACTTAAACACATGGCTGTCTGAGCAACTAACATATTTACTGTACACATTGAACCTACAAGTTGTGCTCTCTTTGACAGAGTGCTCGTTCTTTACTAAGGGGCATACGAGACGTCGGTATCTTTACGGTGTGTTCAAGGACCGCTGAACAGGGTAGGACGCCACAATGACCGCAATAAATAATAATAGATTTTATTTGTTACACACTTATCATCGAAAAAAACATCTTAAAGTGCTACAGGACACACTAATATTTGAAACAATAAAAGCTCAACAATTAAAACAAATACAATACTAAATCCATCCATCCATCCATTTCCACTGCTTGTCCCTTATGGGGCACTAAAACCCCATCATTGAAGCATAAGAGAACATGCAAATGATTGAGTTTTCTAAAATCCATTCATCCATCAATTTCCTACCGCTTATTACCCTTTGGGGTGATGGGGGGTGCTGGTGCCTAGCTCAGCTACAATGAGGCGGAAGGCAGCGTACACCCTGGACGAGTCGCCACCTCATCGCAGGAGTTTTATAACAGTGTGTCAATTTATTTAATTATTTTAAAAAACGAAACTTGGTCAAAAAATGTATTTGTGTGTATACCGTATTTTTCGGACAAAGTCGCAGTTTTTTTCAGAGTTTGGCCACGGGTGCGACTTATACTCAGGAGCGACTTATGTGTGAAATTATTAACACATTACCGTAAAATATCCATCCATCCATCCATTTTCTACCGCTTATTCCCTTTCGGGGTCGCGGGGGGCGCTGGCGCCTATCTCAGCTACAATCCGGCGGAAGGCGGGGTACACCCTGGACAAGTCGCCACCTCATCGCAGCCGTAAAATATCAAACAATATTATTTAACTCATTCACGTAAGAGACTAGACGTATGAGATTTCATGGGATTTAGCGATTAGGAGTGACAGATTGTTTGGTAAACATATAGCATGTTCTATATGTTATAGTTATTTGAATGACTCTTACCATAATATGTTAGGTTAACATACCAGGCACCTTCTCAGTTGGTTATTTATGCGTCATATAACGTACACTTATTCAGCCTGTTGTTCACTGTTCTTTATTTATTTTAAATTGCCTTCCAAATGTCTATTCTTGGTGTTGGGTTTCATCAAATAAATTTCCCCCAAAAAATGCGACCTATGTATGTTTTTTTTCTTCTTTATTGTGCATTTTCGGCAGGTGCGACTTATACTCCGGAGCGACTTATACTCCGAAAAATACGGTATCTGTGATTTTTTTCACGTTAAAGTATTCAAGGACTCAAGGAAATGTATTGTCAGACCAGCATGAGACACATGAGATGAATGACACAAAGTTTTAGAACCCAAGGTTCAAGATTTAGCCCAATGAATATATATATATATATATATATATATATATATATATATATATATATATATATATATATATATATATATATATATATATATAAACGTTTTTTTCCTTCTTTATTGTGCATTTTCGGCAGGTGCGACTTATACTCCGAAAAATATGGTAACTACAATTTGAGCAAATTCAAAAATAATTGAACATTTGGTCCATTTATTGTGTATAGTTACCCTGGAGTCAGCAGTGCTGTTCAAGGCAGCATCTGGAATTTTCAAATGGAGCCCTTGCAAAATGTACGTTGTCTGCATCTGCAACACAAAGAAGATTTGCACTACAGTGTTTAAGAGTTTACTTTAAGTGGACATATCAACTTAAAACGCATGCTTATGTCTGCACCTACATTTGGCTTTTGGGGTACAATGACAGGAAATACAGTATGTGTCTCACAGAGTCATAGTTGATTTACCTGAAAATACACCATCCAGTATGGAATAAGGGCTAAAAAAACAGGTAGGACTTTCACCAGCGATTTCACTTCCTCCACTTTTTCTTCTGCAAATTTTCCTCCGTAGGTCACTTTGGCACCATCCAATAGCGTTGGTTTATTATTTCTAAGGAAAAAAAAAAGTAAAGAAATTAAGTCTCAAGTGGGACTGACAGCATGGAATTACCAAAATAATTAAAAATGATTTAAGCGACACCAAAGCATTAAGAGAGAGGCTTATTTTGTCTTTTAGTGAACATCTTACGTACCCTTAAACAGCACTTCTAGAGATATGAAAGAAACGTTATACTATAAAGCATGGGTGTCAAACTCTGGGCCGCCAGGTAATTTCATTTGGCCCTTGAGGCAATAATAAATTAACATTAGAGCTGGCCCGCCGGTATTATACAGTGGCAGTGCCGCTGTATCACCGCATTCAACGCTAATTGTCATACTTGCCAACCCTCCCGATTTTTACAGGAGAATCCCGAATTTCAGTGCCCCACCCTCAAAAATCTCCCGGGTCAACCATTCTCCCGAATTTCACCCCGGACAACAATATTGAGGGCGTGCCTAAAAGGTACTGCTTTTAGCATCCTCTACAACCTGTTGTCACGTCCGCTTTTCCTCCATACAAACAGTGTGCCGGCCCAGTCACGTAATATATGCGGCTTCTACACACACACAAGTGAATGCAAAGCATACTTGGTCAACAGCCATACAGGTCACACTGACTACTTTAACACCGTTACACCACACTGTGAACCCACACCAAACAAGAATGACAAATACATTTCAGGGGAACATCCGCACCGTAACACAACAGAACAAATACCCAGTACCCTTTGCAGCATTAACTCTTTCGGGACGCTACAATATACATCCCCGCTACCAACAAAACTCGATTTTGCATGTCACTATAAAGTTATATAAGCCTTGCTTGTTCAATATTCAATGCAAAACTTGTTTGGGTCCCTATTAAAAGGTTAAGTTGTTCAACTTTGGCCCTCGGCTTTGTTCAGTTTAGAATTTTGGGCCACTCTGTATTTGAGTTTGACACCCCTGCTATAAAGCCTATAATCCTCAACTCTGTAGAAATAAAAAAAGAAGGCCTTCTTGAAAGACAGTAGGATTGGGCCAATTTGAAAATGCAATGTCATGTTTTTTAACAATGTTTTGAGCTAGTTGAGTTATGAGATGAGATACAACTTTTTTATGATATAAAATGAAGGAGCAACACCGATCTGGCTGTGTCATTTTAAAATAAAATACTCATGTGCAAAACCTGTAGATGAGACGTGTTTTGCTATGCCTACTAGAGATGCGCGGTTTGCGGTCTCACCCGCGGAGTCCGCGGATAAACCTCGGGTTGGGCGGGTGACATGACGAAAAAAGTGATTTTAATTAGATTCGGGCGGGTGGCGGTTGAACCATCCGGAAATATTTGATATTTATCGTTCTGGGATCGGTATCCTTTGCTATTTAAAGAGTCATTTAAGACCTGTGTCATAAAGAGAAGAAGACAATAGGAGACGTGATTATTCTCTTGAATGACTGCCGGCAGTAACCCAGATAATAAGTATTAGGGCATGCTATGAAGCCATTGACTTTGTCGCCTTCTACAACATGTACGATCTGCTTGTCAGTCCAGCATCATGTTGTGTGTGGCTTCCGCAGCAACACGCACACGACTGCAAGGCATACTGGGTGACACAGAGTACACTAATGGTTGTGATATAAACAATTTTAACACTCTTAGTAATATGTGCCATGCTGTGAAGCCACACAATACAAGATCAACAAACACATTTCAGGAGAACATCCTCACAGTAACACAACATAAACGCAACACAACAAATACCCAGAATCCTTTGTATATGTGACAAATCCTGACTATTTTATACACCCCTCTAGCAGCAAACCCCACCATCCCCCCCCGTGCGTCGGTAAATGGGCGGGGTTGGGGGCGTAAAATATATTCAGGAATTGTCACGGATACAAAGGATTCTGGGTATTTGTTGTGTTGCGTTTATGTTGTGTTACTGTGAGGATGTTCTCCCGAAATGTGTTTGTCAATCTTGTTTGGTGTGGCTTCACAGCATAAGCATATTAGTAAGTGTTAAAGTTGTTTATATCACAACCATCAGTGTACTCTGTATCACCCAGTATGCCTTTCAATCTTGTACGTGTGATTGCGGAAGCTGCACACAACATGTTGCCGGACTAACAATCGGTTCGTACATGTTGTTGAAGGTGTCAAAGGCAATGGCTTCACAGCACGCCCATATTCTTGTCATCAGGATGAACGCTATTGGATAGTGAGAACATTGGCGGCTCCAATTGTCTTCATTACTCTGTAAAACAGGTTTAAATAGCTCCGTGAGTGGTAAAGGTGGCCGACCTCTGATGTATTTCAGCGGGCGGTTGGCGGACGGGCACGGTTCTGATAAAATGTTGATTTGGGTGGACGGCGGGTGGATGACGACTTTGGTGATGCGGTTGCGGATGATATGATTGCCTATCTGCGCATCTCTAATGCCTACATTAAAGTCTAGCATTGCGTTTATTTGTAACACAGCAATATTAGTCAGCTGTGCGTATTGTTAACTATGTGAAACAACTGACAAACCGACAAGCATTATGTCTCACCGAAGTAAGTCAGGCTCCTTAGGCTTTGAAGAGCAACATGCAAAGCTGAGTATCTTGAACATATCCGTGAACGCGCTGCCATCAGCCGGCTTGGTGATGAAGACGGTGCGACCCATGAGGAATACCAGGAAGGAAATCCCGAGACACACAGTGGGAATGATGTAGCCAAGCTCAAAGCTGACATTCTGCTGGATGTAGGCCACACCTCCCAGTGACAGAATGGCTCCCAAATTGATGCACCAGTAGAACCAGTTGAAGAATCTACGCGTGGCCTCCGGTCCTCTATCTTTGACCTATTGGACAAATTCATTATGAAAAATAAAAAGTGGCTATTTCATCACATTATTTTACATTGCATTTCCACACTTCAAGCACAAACACAAAGTAACAACATGAACATTCAGGATAGTTTAGGGGTCGATCACAATTTAGTGAGTTTAAATAAATTAATAACAGATGCGATCAGGAGGAAAAATAATGTCTATTAATAAATAGACTTCCTTATTTATTAAACACTGTTCACCAACTCAGACCTACTCAGTGGCCGAGTGGTTAGAGTGTCCGCCCTGAGATCGGTAGGTTGTGAGTTCAAACCCCGGCTGAGTCATACCAAAGACTATAAAAATGGGACCCATTACCTCCCTGCTTGGCACTCAGCATTAAGGGTTGGAATTGGGGGTTAAAACACCAAAAATAATTCCCGGGCGCGGCACCTCTGCTGCCCACTGCTCCCCTCACCTCCCAGGGGGTGATCAAGGGTGATGGGTCAAATGCAGAAAATAATTTCGCCACACCTAGTGTGTGTGTGAAAATCATTGGTACTTTAACTTTAAATTATGAACAAAAGCATTTCAAAAGCCTTTTTTTTTTTTGCTATGACTCAAAGGTTAAGATAAAATTGGATCTGAAATAATTGGGAAACTAATTAAAAAAAATATATAATAAATGTGTAATTATTATTTTTTTACCGGTAGAGTTAATTTAGAATTTTTTTTTTAGCAAATAATAAAGAATGTCAATACGACCGACAATATTAAATACAAAAGTTGCTTTCAATCGGCCAAGTCTATTTATAGTAAACTTAATCCAAAGTTGCATGACAGCATCTTTTATTTAACAGCTAATTACAGAAACAATAAAACAACAATTTTGCTTTTGGCCCCAATGCATTTAGATTAGATTAGATTAGATAAAATTAGATTAGGTAGTACTTTATTTATTCCTTCAGGAAAATTGAAATTTTCAGCACAATCCCATTCAAGATCAGACCAACGTTACAGGGAGACAGAACAGGATGGCTGACGGGTCTGCCGGCTTCCAGCGCCCCTTACAAAAAAGGTGAGATACAGGTAAACAAGTGGGGGGAATGGGAGAAAAAAAATTGAAGATTAAAATAAAATAAATCGGTCTAAACCTGGGCCCTGGAGAAGGGGTCCAGACTGAGGCCAAGGGAAAAAAACAACAACAACTCATAGCCATAGTACACATCCCTCTCACATGTGTGTAAGAGGAAACAACTAAAATCAAAGAACACAAAGGACATGAAAGACATTAAAGCAGTGGATACAACCAGCCACTTCTACATACAGCTATGAATAAAAAGTAAAAGAAACATATCCACTGTGGTGGCCTCTACGGTGCTCCACGCCATCATCATAGATCACATAAATACAGTTATTGCTATAATAAATATGGGGAGTAATGTAGTGCTGCAGCTATTGATTATTTTAGTAATTGCGTAATCATTCGATCAGTTTGTTTGATTAATCGAATAAGCGGATAAAACACTTAACAGCCCCAAAAGCATATTTTAGGGATAATAGTTGACATGAACATTTTTGCTGCTTTCAATAACCTTATTTTTTTCTAATGAATGCACTTCATCATCAAGAAAAATCATCTATAACATGTGAGCATTGATGAAAATAATACCTACTCCTGTTCAACGTTCCCTCTAAAGTGCACACCTGCGCATTTGCGCATTGCTCACACGCCCTCTGCGCACAGCAAATCTATGCTGCGCACAAAGTCAAATCCCGTCTGAACTATAAACAAAATACACAGATAACAATTTGTTCTGTATTAGAGATGCGCGGTTTGCGGTTTCATCCGCGGATAAACCGCGGGTCGGGCGGTTGACATGATGAAAAAATTGATTTTAATTAGATTCGGGCGGGTGGCGGTTGAACCATCCGGAGACATTTTATATACATGGTTCTGGGATCGGTATTCTTTGCCATTCAAAGAACCATTTAAGACCTGTTTCATTAAGCGAAGAAGACAATAGGAGACGCTAATATTCTCTGGAAAGACTACCGGAGAAATAAAAAAGAAGGCATTCTTGAAAGACAGTAGGATTGGGCCAATTTGAAAATGCACTGTCATGTTTTTTAACCATGTTTTGAGCTAGTTGAGTTATAAGATGAGATACAACTTTTTTAAGATATAAAATGAAGGAGCAACACCGATCTGGCTGTGTCATTTTAAGATAAAAGACTCATGTGCAAAACCTGTAGATGAGACGTGTTTTGCTATGCCTACTAGAGATGCGCGGTTTGCGGTCTCATCCGCAGAGTCCGCGGATAAACCTCGGGTTGGGCGGTTGACATCACGAAAAAAGTGATTTTAATTAGATTCGGGCGGGTGGCGGTTGAACCATCCGGAAATATTTGATATTTATCGTTCTGGGATCGGTATCCTTTGCCATTTAAAGAGCCATTTAAGACCCGTGTCATAAAGAGAAGAAGACAATAGGAGACGTGATTATTCTCTCGAATGACTGCCTGCAGTCACCCAGATAATAAGTATTTGGGCGTGCTATGAAGCCATTGGCTATGTCGCCTTCTACAGCATGTACGATCTGCTTGTCAATCCAGTATCATGTTGTGTGCGGCTTCCGCAGCGACACGCACACGACTGCAAGGCATACTGGGTGACAGAGTACACTAATGGTTGTCATATAAACAATTTCAACACTCTTAGTAATATGCGCCATGCTGTGAAGCCACACCAATTAAGAACGACAAACACATTTCGGGAGAACATCCTCACAGTAACACAACATAAACACAACACAACAAATACCCACAATCCTTTGTATTTATGACACCCTGACTATTTTATACACCCCGCTAGCAGCAAACCCCCTCCGTGCGTCGGTAAGGTGGGCGAGGTTGGGGGCGCAGGGCTGTAAAATATATTCAGGAATTGTCACGGGTACAAAGGATTGTGGGTATTTGTTGTGTTGCGTTTATGTTGTGTTACTGTGAGGATGTTCTCCCGAAATGTGTTTGTGAATCTTGTGTTGTGTGGCTTAACAGCGTGGCGCATATTAGTAAGTGTTAAAGTTGTTTACATAACAACCATCAGTGTACTCTGTATCACCCAGTATGCCTTTCAATCCTGTACGTGTGATTGCGGAAGCTGCACACAACATGTTGCCGGACCAACAATCGGTTCGTACATGTTGTTGAAGATGTTTAAGGCAATGGATTTCCAGTACGCCCATATTATTGTCATCAGGATGAACCTTATTGGATAGTTGTGAGAACGTTAGTGGCACGAATTGACTTCTTTACTCTGTGAAACAGTTTAAAATAGCTCTTTGAGTGGTCAAGGCGGCCGACCTTTGATGTATTTCAGCGGGCGGTTGGCGGGCGGGTACGGTCCTGATAAAATGTTGGTTCGGGTGGTCGGCGGGTGGATGACGACTTTGGTGAAGCGGTTGCGGATGATATATTTGTCCATCCGCGCATCTCTATTCTGTATGATTTTGCAATGCAACAGTGAGTAACAGGTGACGGCAAGCGGCCACAACAGGGATAACAATATTTGTCAACACTGTTAAATTATTGAGTCTGTAGAGATGCTTTAAAGAGGGCAGGAATTCCATCCATTACACAAATCTGTTTGTTTGCCGTAACAACAACAGAAATATAGTTTTAAAAAAAAGTATCTCGCAAAACTGGTCATTGTCTGCCGTACAAACCCGGCTAAACTAACTATTTGTCATCCGTCATATCGACAGCAGCCCTTCTCTCTCTCTCTTGCTCCAACTCACGCAGTCAAGGCACTTCGCCAGTGACGCATTTATGGCCACCCAAAAAGTCGGATAACTCCAACACCACACAAAGTGTCAATTCCAGATCGTTACACTATGACTCCCCAAACAGATGTACTTATTTTACTGTCATTTATTAAGGAATGTTAATTTGTTTTATGAATATTAATCATGGAACACTGTCACTAAACTACAGAAATGCTAACAAAAAGATATATTAAGCGGAACTAAATGTGATCTGGGCAGCACAGTGGTAGAGGTGTTAGTGCGTCCGCCTCACAATACGAAGGTCCCGAGTAGTCCTGGGTTCAATCCCGGGCTCGGGATCTTTCTGTGTGGAGTTTGCACGTCCTACCCGTGACTGCGTGGGTTCCCTCCGGGTACTCCGGCTTCCTCCCACCTCCAAAAGACATGCACCTGGGGATAGGTTGATTGGAATCACTAAATTGGCCCTAGTGTGTGAATGTGAATGTTGTCTATCTGTGGTGGCCCTGCGATTAGTTGGCGACTTGTCCAGGGTGTACAAGCGTCTTCCGCCCGATTGTAGCTAAAATAGGGGTACAAATTATTTCCAAAGATGGACCCCCACCTAGACTTAAAATACTATACCACACAGCTCATGAAAAACAAGATTGTATTTGTTATATTTATTTAAGTGGGCCAAATCACATATGTTATAAAAAAATCTAATGGAAATAGAATGCGGTCAGTTGATTATTAAAATATAAAATGTAACTTGTTTTTAAGTCAGCTTTGGGACAGGTGTGCTGCTGGTGTGGCCAAAGTGTGCACATCGTATGTTGCTCAAATGCTCTCTGATGAGTGCTCAGGGAGTTTTTTGCATTTGCTCATAGACATAAACAATTAGAGCAGGGGTGTCGAACTCAAATACAGAGTGGGCCCAAATTTTAAACGGAACAAAGCCGCGGGCCAAGGTTGAACAAATTAACCTTTTAATAAGGACCCAAACAAGTTTTGCATTAAATATTGAACAAGCAAGGCTTATATAACTTTAGTGACATGCAAAATCCTGTTTCAAATAATAATAATAATAATTAAAAAAATATCAATGGCATATCAAATAAAATTTAGATAAAAATGTTATGCCTTTTTTCTATTTGCAATCTGTATGTGATGGCGGGAGCTGCCATGCAAGGCCCTAACCACGACCCATCAGGACCAAGGGTGACGTGTCTTGCCAAGGACACAACTGAAATGACAACGTTGGTAGAAGGTGGGGATCAAACCAGGAACCCTTTAGGTTGCTGGCACGGCCACTCTGCCAACCGCGCCACGCCGTCCCTGACGTTTGAAAAGACTACCAACATTTTTTGCAAACCAGTAATTATAGTCTGCAAATTATTTGCTGTTGTTGAGTGTCGGTTCTGTCTAGAGCTCGGGAGACTAACCGTGTAATACTCTTCTATATCAGTAGGGGGTAGCTAATTGCTTTGTAGATGTCGGAAACAGCGGGAGGCAGCGTGCGGGTAAAAAAAGTGTCTAATGCTTAAACCAAAATAAACAAAAGGTGAGTGGCCCTAAGAAAAGGCATTGAAGCTTAGGGAAGGATATGCAGAACGAAACTAAAACTGAACTGGCTACAAAGTAAACAAAAACAGAATGCTGGACGACAGCAAAGACTTACTGTGGAGCGAAGACGGCATCAACAAAGTACATCCGAACATGACATGACAATCAACAATGTCCCCACAAAGAAGGATAAAAACAACTGAAATATTCTTGATTGCTAAAACAAAGTAGATGTAGGATATATCGCTCAAAAGGAAGACATGGAACTGCTACAGGAAAATACCAAAAAAGGAGAAAATGACACCAAAATAGGAGCGCTAGACTAGAACTAAAACACTACACACAGGAAAAGAGCAAATAACTCTAAATAAGTCACAGTGTGATGTGACAGGTCGTGATAGTACACCTACTTTGAGACAAGAGCTATATTGATGCATCCAGTTATGGTTTAAAGTCATATCCAATAATTGCGACGATGACATTTTACAGTCAACTGAGTTTCGTTTTTTTAATGATTTCTGCTGGTGGCGTGCCTGCGGATTTTTTCAACGCAAATAACGCGCCTTGCCTTAAAAAAGGTTGAAAAACACTGCTATAGAGGACATCCATCCATTTTCTACCGCTAATCCCTTGGACAGCCCTTACAAAAGTCAGGCGCTGCAAGCTTGCCTGATTCGGCCACATTTTCTGTCACGACTTGTCCAGGGTGTACGCTGCCTTCCGCCCGAGTGGAGATGGAATAGGCTCCAGCACCGCCGCGACCTTGAGAGGGACAAGCGGTAGAAAATGGATGGATGGATGGACTCCTTGTCCAAGACCATCATCCATGGTACCCTGACGACCTCTGGTCCCGGGATGAGTGAGTGAATGAGAGGATAGTGGGGACCAGCGTTGCCAAACACACACTTATTATTATAGCTGAACAATCATTTCATGCTCTGTACAATCAATACTTATGAAAATTATATGATGTAAATAAACAATCGATAATTTGAGCCCTTCAATACGCGGCTAATAGCAAACACAAACTTACATGGTACTTTTCATCCAGGTGGAGGCACTGTTTTGCCAGTGCCAGCATTTTTCCCCCCAAGAGTGCAATCCTTAGTTTATTGTGCACATATGCTGTCTAAAGGTAAAACTGAAATAGCAATGTTGGTAGTTACTTTACGAAAGTAATAAGTTAAAGCCCTGAGGTCACTTTGTTAAAACTGTGTATTTGTTTACATGAGCATGCTCATATAAGTAAGTCGGGTACGCACCGATGTCAGTGTGTTCCTACTTTTAAAAAAAAGACTGTAAAACACAGTGTGTGAGGGATCCAAAACTGCTGGAATAGCTCACTTCCAAATGCGTGCATTGTTTTAAAAGGTGTATCTGACATTGTAACATTTACTGTGCATCCGGAAAGTATTCACAGCGCTTCACTTTGTCCACATTTTGTTATGTTACAGCCTTATACCACAATGGAATCAATTCATTTTTGTCCTCAAAATTCTACACGCCATGTGAATATTTTTTTTTATTAATTTTTGCCAATTCATTAACAAATACAAAAACCAAAACAAATCAGATCTACATAAGTATTCACAGCCTGTGCTCAATACTTTGTTGATGAACCTTTGGCAGATATTACAGCCTCAAGTATTTTTGAACAAATTGATTACAAAGCAATCAAACAATGTACTAATATGAGCTACTTCAACAAACTCTTTGAACTTAAAGTGTTTACAAAGTACAAAGAATAAGAACTATGATAAACATTCTGAATGTATTTCATTCATTCTCAAAATAATCTTGCTTATCTCATCATATGAAATATAACTTACTTCACCAATTATTATTTATTTTCTATTTTGATTACTTATGGATCCTATTGTGAATAAATTGAGAACAGGAAGTGAACAAAAGTTTTAGCAACTGTTATGTAAAAGAAAAAGCATAGGATTAAATAAGCTCTGCTTTTTCCTACTCCTTTTCGAACATGTTGAAAAAAGAAACTGGAAATTTTGATGTATCATGTTGTATGCTTGCATGTTCCAAATAAACTCAAACAATGCCACAAGCTTGGCAAACCTCCCTTTGTGTAATTTTGGCGATTCCTCTTTGCAGCACCTCTAGTGCTCTATCAGATTGGATGGGAAGAGTTGGTTTTCATCCAGGATGTCTCTGTACATCGCTGCATTCATCTTAGTCTAGTCAGAGAGCTGACCAATTATCCGAATGTCACTCTGTCAGAGCTACAACATTCCTCTGTGGAGAGAGGAGAAGCTTCCAGAAGGACAGCCATCCACCAATTAGGCCTGTATGGAATAGTGGCCAGACAGACATTATTTCTTAGTAAAAAGTTTGCCAAAATACACATGAATGACTCTCAGACCATGAAAAACAAAATTCTATGGTCTGATGAGACAAAGATTTAACTATTTGTCATTATTTCCAGGCATCATGTTTGGAGGAAACTAGGATTGTCCCGATACCAATATATATATATCGATACTTTTCAGAATAAAGGAGGCCACAAAAAATGTTCACTATTGGCTTTATCTTAACAGAAAATCTTATGATTAGAGATGTCCAATTATATCGGACTGCTGATATTATCGGCCGATAAATGCTTTAAAATGTAATATCAGAAATTATCGGTTTCAATAAGTAAAATGTATGACTTTTTAAAACGGCGCTGTACGTAGTGGTACACGGACGGAGGAAGAAGTACAGAGCGCCAATAAACCTTAAAGGCACTGCCTATGCGTGCCGGCCCAATCACATACTGTATACGGCTTTTCACACACACAAGTGAATGCAAGGCATATTTGGTCAACAGCCATTAAGGTCACACTGAGGGTGGCCGTATAAACAACTTTAACATTGTTACAAATATGCGCCACACTGTGGAACCCACACCAAACAAGAAAGACAAACATATTTCGGGAGAACATCCGCACCGTAAAACAACAGAACAAAGGCCCAGAAACCCTTGCAGCACTAACTCTTTCGGGATGCTACAATATACACTCCCTGTTATCTTCCCCCCACCCCCGACGTCAACCCCGCCCACCTCGAACTCCTCATGCTCATGTCCCAAATTCCAAGCTGCTGTTTTGAAGCATGTTAAAAAAAAAATGCACTTTGTGACTTCAATAATAAATATGGCAGTGCCATGTTGGCATTTCTTTCCATAACGTGAGTTGATTTATTTTGGAAAACTTTTGTTACATTGTTTAATGCATCCAGCGGAGCATCACAACAAAATTAGGCATAATAATGTGTTAATTCCACGACTGTATATATCGGTATCTATTGATATTGGAATCGGTAATTAAGAGTTGGACAATATTGGAATATCGGGAAAAAAAGCCATTATCAGACACCTCTAATTATGATGCATTAAAAATATGTTTTTTATTGCACTAAAAGAATAATTGTGTCATAAAATACAATCGTGAGCATTCTAGAAAATCTATCTTTTAGTAGTAAGTAAGCAAACAAAGGTTCCTAACTAGTCTGCTGACGTATGAAATAACACATAGTGTCGTTTCCCATGTTATTATTTTGTCATAATTATGAGGGACAAGCGGTAAAATATGGAGTATTAATCTACTTGTTCATTTCCTGTTAATATTTGCTTACTTTCTGTTTTAACATGTTCAATCTACAGTTTTGTTCAAATATAATAAGCACTTATTTCGTTGTTGTTTTGATACTTTATAATAGGTTAAGGTGATACGACACATTTTGGTATCAATCAATACTAAGCAGTTACAGGATTATGCATTGATCATAATTAATGTTCTCCTGTGTCTAGGGACGTGTTTCCTGACTTTATAAACAACAAAGAAAATGACAAAAGATGTAATAAGAAAAAATATTGGTGTAATCATTGTATTATCGGCTTGATACGACTCTTGTACTTGGTATCGTTACAGTCGACATATGTATACATCCCCACGTGTTTAGATCGAGGAGCGCTAGCTTGCTGTTAGCGGTTAGCAATCGTATCCTCCTACGGTGTGTAGTGAAGCATGTTTAGCTATTCCTCGTCCTGCAGGGATGATACTTGTAAGAAACGTATTTATTTGTTGCCATGGAGGGGAGGAATAGTGATTCAGAGGTAGCTATAACACTGCGGATGGACGTTAGCCGCTAGCTACCTAGCTATATTTTAAAGCACCGCTTGTAAAGTGGCGCTTCTGGGTTTATAGCTTCATATTTATCATTTGTTTTTAAGCCAAAATGTACGGTACTTCCTTAGTATCGGTATACCGTACAACCCTAGAGGAAACCAGAAACCGCTCATCACCAGGCCAATACCATCCCTACATCGAAGCATGGTGATGGCAGCACCATGCTGTAGGGATGTTTTTCAGCACCACAAACTGGGATACTATTTAGGATAGAGGGAAAGATGAATGCAGTAATGTACCGAGACATTCTGATTGATAACAAACGCTTTCCATCCAACCTAACGAAGCTTGAGAGGTGCTGCAAAGAGGAATAGGCAAAACTGCCCAGAGATAGGTGTGCCAAGCTTGCGGCATCTTATTCAAAAAGACTTGAGGCTGTAATTGCTGCCAAAGTTGCAATAACAAAGTATTCATTAAAGGCTGTGAATACTTTTGGACATGTGTTTTTTTTTAGTACGTTATTCATAAAAGTTAACAAAAAATAAATGAATAAAATACAAAAATGTACATTGTCCTTATCGGTGTCAATGAGGGATGCCTTGTCTTGGTTTATTCTGTCTTGTGAATTGCATGTTTTACTTTGAAAATTAACTCCTCTCGTTTCAGATCACTTGCCCTTCCTTTTGTGTCATTAATCTGATGTCATCCTTGACCCCCGATTGTTTCCACCTGTATACCATTACCCTCATGTGTCTTATAAGCCCACGCCTCCCCTTGTTCTGTGCCAGATTGTCTCGATTTTGTGTTATTTAGTTTTAGAGCCAATGTGGTGAGTTTTCAGTTTTTCTAAAAGTTCTTTCTTTCCTCATTTTTTTGAGTGACATTTTTGTTGACCTTTTTTAAATTAGACAAAGTGCAGAATTGTCAAAGCCATTGTTTTCTTCCTCCTGCTAGTTTAGTTATTGTAGATATTGAATTGGCCTGACTCTGGAGGTTTGATTGATTGATTGATACTTTTATTAGTAGATTGCACAGTACAGTACATATTCCGTACAATTGACCACTAAATGGTAACACCCGAATAAGTTTTTCAACTTGTTTAAGTCGGGGTCCACGTTAATCAATTCATGGTGAAAAGAAGCTTTCAAAATTAAAGCCTGCCAAAATATTACCTACTCCGCATCTGAGTCCTATCCTTTTGACTAAGCCTGACAATCGGCTATTGTCTGTCGAATTTTGAGAAATTAATGTATTCCATTTTATAATAAGGCTGTAACATAACAAAATTCGGAAAAAGTGAAGTACTGTGAATTATTTCCAGATGCACTCTATAGGTAAAAAAAAAAAGAGAAGCAACATAATAGGTCCCCTGAAAAGTATAATTGGTTACCTGTGAGATCTCTTGCTTAAAACCCCAAAAGGCAGAAGGATGTATAATTTTAAACTACAGAAATGATTCCAATGGTTAGAATCTGGACTTTAGAGCAGGGGTCCCCAAACTTTTTGACCCAGGGGCGGCATTGGGTTAAAATAATTTGGCCGGGGACCGGGCTGTTTGTGTGTGTGTGTGTATATATATATATATATATATATATATATATATATATATATATATATATCACGTCATCAATTGGAAAATGCATTTTTAGACAATGTGATTTGCCTGAGCGGCTAGGAGACTCAGAGTAACAAGCAACAAGCGGTAAAAATGGATTGGAAAGGACAGATTAAAAAAAATATATATATATACAAAAAAAATACAAAAAAAAAAAAATAACATAGGACTTTCCGCGGGCCACATCTCGAACGCTGGCGGGCCGGATCTGGCCCGCGGGCCGTAGTTTGGGGACCCCTGCTTTAGAGTGACATACCAAGCACTGCTTCATGCAGACCAGGCATGAACAGAATGGGTTGTTTATGTAGCAGCGACAGAGGCAGATTTCTACTAAATAGTTCTTCAGAACAGTGATATTATATTGAATATGTGGATGTGTTTTAACCTTAGATTTTATGTTTTTTTTTATGTCTTTGTTGCATTTGTGTTTCTTGCTTGATTATAAAATTATGTCAATTAAGGAGGTGGTCTACAGTAGGGCAGCATTGTTACTTTTTTTAAAATATTCAGTGTTTTATGGTGCATAATTACTATTGTGAATCCCACATTCTATATTTGTAAGTACATTTTGACTGTCACATAATTCAGTAAAAACTAAAGTTAATTCATTTTTTTAAGGTGGTCTGTTTAGTTTTTACTGAAATAGACAGTGTGTACATGAAAATACAAAATGTGGGATTTACAATATTAACTATGAACATTAAAAATATATAAACATTGCTCCTTGACTTCCCAGACCACCTCCTTGGTCGACATCTTTTAGAAACGAGCAACAGCAACACAGATTGGAAACTTTTTTATAGTTGGGATTATGATGTGTTGTAACGTAGCACCTGGTGGTCAGGTGCTAGTGTGTGTGATATAACACCTGGTGATCAGAAGTGTTCATTATGTTGTATTATGCCCAGGTAGCCCAGTTAACTGCCTTCTTTATGCTGTTATGCAAGATACGTGTCACGTGACTTCAAACTTGACACCACATTGGCTGGTTCTGACAGAGTCAGGATCGATTGCTTCAGCACTAATTTAACCGGAAATGAGTCTTGCTTTTTGAACCAGCAATTTTTTTTACACTGAAAAAATCCAGTTCACAATATTCAAACACAAAAAAATCAGTTACATAAATTCAGTGTCAAAAAAAGCTTTTGTAAAAGACATAAATTAACCTCTATAAAACAACTTTCTGCTAAAATCATCATCAAAATGATTATCTGTATTATAGTGCTTTAAGTGTTTTAAGAATATGCTGCAAAAATATGACTCTCTCACAAGTTTTTAAACTGAACTTGCAAGCCACAAGCAATGTTCCCTCTAATTGTTCATGTGTGAGCAAACGCAAAAACTCCCTGAGCATTCATCGGAGCAACATCAGATGTACACACTTTGGCCACACCAGCAGCACACCTGTCCCAAAGCTGACTTAATAACAAGTTAAATGTTTTATTTGACGATTGGCTGGCATTGAGGTGATGCGGTTGCGTTCTCTCGTTGATGCAGTCGGATAAGACACAGCGTGAAGGTAAGAAATTAAGATTTATTATCACTAACAAAACAGACTAAGAACAAAAACACTTGCACAAGGCACTACAGACAAAACAAACAGAACTAGCATGGGAGCTAGAAGAAACTAAGAACGCTAGCATGTGAGCTAGGGAAATAAGCAAAGGAATAGCGTGGAAGCTAACGAGTACAAAAAGTCTGTTACCACAATTGGGGATCAGCGACGTCACCTGTTGCATCGAACACAAACTAGACTGCGAGAACGAATGAACAAAGAAGGCTGGCTTAAATACAGGAACGTAATCACAAGGCAGGTGTGCGTAAAAAACAAGATGCAGGTGACACTAATACGTAACTATGGCTACGGAAACAAACAGGAAGTGCCACCAGGAACTAAGGAAGACAAATACTAAACAGGATGTAATAAAAAGACGTAACTAAAACAGAATATGACATGATCCAAGTAGCGGATAATGACAGACAGAAGTCAATTTCCATGACGTTTTCCAATATAAGTGATTTGGCCCACTTAAATAAATACAACAAATACAATCTTGTTTTTCATGAGCTGTGTGGTATAGTATTTTAGGTCTAGGTGGGGGTCCAGCTTTGGAAATAATTTGTACCCCTTTCAGAGATCACATTTAGTTCTGCTTAATATATATTTTTGTTAGCATTTCTCTAGTCTAGTGACAGCGTTCCAAGATTAATATTCATAAAACAAATTAACATTCCTAATAAATGACAGTTGAATACGCATATCTGTTTGGGGAGTCATAGCGTAACGATCTGGATTTGACACTTTGTGTGGTGTTGGAGTGATCCGATTTTTTGTGTGGAAATAAATGCATCACTGGCGAAGTGCCTTGACTTCTTGCGTTGGAGAAAGTAAGAGAATGAGAACGGCTGCTGTCGATATGACAGATGAAAAAGAGTTTGTTTAAGCCTGGTTTGTACGGCAGACAATGACCAGTTTTGCTAGATAGAAGTTTTTTTTTTACTATATTTCTTTTGTGGTTACGGCCGACAAACAGTTTCGTGTAATGGATGGAATTCCTGGCCTCTTAAAAGTGTCTCTAAAGACTTAATAATTTAACAGTGTTGAAGAATATTGTTTTTTCCCTGTTGTGGCCGCTTGCCGTCACCTGTTACTCACTTTTGCATTGCAAAATCATACAGAACAAATTGTTATCTGTTTATTTTGTTAAAAGTTCAGATGGGATTTGACTTGGCGCACAGCATAGATTTGCTGTGCGCAGAGGGGGTGTGAGCAATGCGCAATTGCGCAGGCGTGCACTTTAGAGGGAACGTTGGCCACAAGTTAATTAACCCCAAATCATGAAAAAGAGAGTACCTAAAACTGAACCTTGAGGAACATCAGTAGTATATGTAAATATGTTACATGACTACTAACTGCATCTGAAGTAAACAGGCTACAGCAACACCTTAGTTACATAAATTGGACTACGAAAAAAAAGTGTAATTGCCACAAAGGCAAGGACTTAAAGGGGTGCCTTGAGGAACGCCTCGGTTAGGTAAATCACAAGTTTGGAGTGTTTTCGTGTCTTAGCCGGGTTAAAATGTAAATGCATGGAGCTGCAAACGTGTTTACAAAGTTCCAAGTTCCTTGATGCAACAGCCGCACTCGAGTGTTGTTGAGAATTTGCAGCACAAATGTTCGTCCCCAAAGTTTTGAACTGAACCCGGGGGCCCGGTATGGTTTCATTCCCGGGCCGGCAGTTGAATAGGTCTGCTACACAAGATCTCAAGATCGGTAGGAATGTTTTACTGCAGCAGATGGTCCTGAGCAAGGTAATTTCCCACAAAATATGATATTTTTAATCTGTTTTGCTACCTTATGCTGCAAGTTTGTAATTTTGACTCTGGCAAAACTGGTGAGGACTACGTAGTCTACGAGTTGCAATTTTGGACTTGTGTGCTGTTGTGGATATTGGACGATTCAGGCTGTCAGTACTCTTTACAGTTTCTCAATATTTTTTTTGTTCTGGAAAGCAGAAGTGTGTCTCTTTCAGTACAGTTTGAACAGAGTTCACCAGTTTAAAGGTCTGTGGCGACTTTCTCTTTGCACTTTTTGAATACAGTAGCTCAGTTAAATCATTTAAACTAAAGATAGACAGATTGCAGGTGGCTTGTGTAATCTGTCACAGTCCCACCACCACCGTGTTTCTGTTTTATTCAAAATAAGGAAATCTGCATCTAACAGCCCATGTATGATGTTCTTGGTTGAATCTGTAAAATAGGCATGTTTGTGTTCATAATTGGCTGATCAGCTAAGTAAAAGTGCACCTCTCTAGCTTAGTCTATTTTTTCAGAAATCTCCTGAAACCTAACCAAAGTGCCATGTGGTCATTGTCTTGTAATTACTTGCTAATGACTTGCACGGACATCTTAAGCAAATGGAAGTTTGTCATCTTCACAAAATAGGATACAATTTGCCAGTGTTTTGTTTGGTTATCTAGTCCAGCATCTCTGTTCTACCTGATTGGTTGCAAGAACCTTAATTACTGGGCACATGTTAATCACTATTTTGAACTGAAACTCAGGTGGGTCATCCACTACAACAGTGATCTCTAGGCATTTAATAGATCACAACTGGAGTGTTTGGTTTGATTTAAAAGTCTCGCTTCTCATCCAAGTAGGGTTCATCAGTTTATGCTCAGAGACTTCAATTGGTAAAATCTCGTCTCGTGGCTGGTGCCAAAACCCCAAACATTTATACTCCAATACCAAGCATGGTATCTGACCAATCTAAGTCTCTGAGCATGAACTGATGAAGCCTACCTGGATGGGAGGCGAAACGTCTTGTAAGACAACCCAACCGGTCCAGTTGCGATCGATTGAATGCCCTGAGATAACAATGACCTGGATGAATGAGGACTTCCATAGAGATACTACAACAATGACCTTTGTTTGGTATTTTACGTGTTAATTATGTATTTTACGTGTTAATTATAAGTGTTATTGTCCTACTGTTTACTTACACAAGCAATACTATTGCTTATTATTGTGAAGTGTGAATTCTATTTATATAGAGCTTTTCTCTAGGGACTCAAAGTGCTTTTACATAGTGAAACCCAATATTTAAGTTACATTTAAACCAGTGTGGGTGGCACTAGGAGCAGGTGGGTAAAGTGTCTTGCCCAACGGCAGTGACTAGAATGGCGGAAGCGGGGATCGAACCTGCAACCCTCAGGTTGCTGGCACGGCCACTCTACCAACCGAGCTATACCGCCCCAATTCTTATAATTACTAATTATCATTATTCTATTGGTATTAATTAATATTGCCGCTAAGGATTTGTATGACTAAAAGTTATGATTTTAAGTCGATCGAGTATCACATTTTGATTTGAGTTTACAAGCTATTTTCATATGGCAAGAGCCACATTGTTTCCTACTGTTAAATTACATGGAAAAGTAACCACCGTATTTTTCGGACTATAAGTCACAGTTTTTTTTCATAGTTTGGCCGGGGTGCAACTTATACTCAGGAGCGACTTATGTGTGAAATTATTAACACATTACCGTAAAATATCAAATAATAATATTTAGCTCATTCACGTAAGAGACTACACCAGTGGTTCTCAAACTTTTTTTGTCATCCCCCACTTCGGACAAGGGGGAGTTTTCAAGTCCCACCAGTTCCATCGCCCCAAAAGAACGCTAATGCCAAGCTTAACATTTTCAAAATTATTGAACATCAAGTAAAATTCAAGTTGTATACATTCAAACTCAATAACATAAAATAACATCAAGTTCAATAATATATAACTGTGCACCTGTGGTATAACTTGCATCAATTCAGAAATAAATAAAATAACTACTCTTTCAGTTTTCTTTGAAAGAAATCAAGTGGCTTATTGACGTGATTGGGGTGTGTGGTCTCGAGGTGTCTCTTTAATTTGTTGGGGCTCATACTGTCTGCTGCTAGCGGTTTTAGACACAGAACACACAGGGGTCTCTCCTCTGCCCCCACCACCATTGCCGTGAATCCAAGAGCAAGATACCCTTCATCATATTTTCTTTTCGGTTGGCTTTTTGGTTGATTAAGCCCGTCAGATTTTTGTTTCTCTCCATTTTGTGTAATTGTGATCCACACTTTAGCCTGCTACCCGTGAAATATTGTTCCGCTTAGCCCCGCCCCCATTAGTTACCGTTGCTATGTCCGTCAAACTTTCGCTCCTACCTAGAAATTTAAGGCCTAGAGGAAAAATAAGTAATTTACATTTATTTATATAGCGGATTTCACAGACAGAATCACAAAGTGATTTACAGTGTGTATAGAAAATGAAAGCATAGTAAAAAAAAAAAAAATCTAAGTTTATAATAAAAATTTAAAAAAAATAAAGTGAAATTTCCTCCCGTTCCTCACGCCCCACCTGTCACGTCTCTATTCCCCACCAGTGGGGCCCGCCCCACACTTTGAGAAACGCTGGACTAGACGTATAAGATTTCATCGGATTTAGCAAATAGGAGTGTCCGATTGTTTGGTAAACGTAATGCATGTTCTATATTAGTTATTTGAATGACTCTTACCATAATTTGTTACATTAACATACTAGGCACGTTTTCAGTTGGTCATTTATGCGTCATATAATGTACACTTATTCAGTTTGTTGTTCCCTATTCTTTATTTATTTTAAATTGCCTTCCAAATGTCTATTCTTGGTGTTAGGTTTCATCAAATACATTTCCCCCAAAAATGCGACTTATACGCCAGTGCGACGTATATGTATTATGCATTTTCGGCAGGTGAGACTTATACTCCGGAGTGACTTATACTCCGAAAAATACGGTAAATAGGTTTTATACAGAAGAACACAACACATTGCACATACAATAATTTTGAAATAACACTCAACTTAATTTATTTAGAACATGCAGCTTTTTAGTGATTTTTTTAGCCTTGAACAGTCTGTTTACCACAAAAGCTTGCCAACTCCACATTGTATATTGTTCTGTCTGATTGTCGTGGAAAACAAGATCTATTCCTTTCTGTGTTTGCTTTTTCTTTCTTTCTAATATGAAGGCTCTATTTGTAGCTGTTTTCAAACATGATCAAAAGTGTTGACATGCACATAAAGAACCATTATAATGAGCATTGACTGCTCAGAGAAAATGATACCAGAGCCCTACCAGCCCCCGTGTTTTAATATCTTTAAACACAGACGCAGCAGTTAAGGGGGAAATGCACCTTTTTGGAATTCAGCCTATTGTTCAATATGAAGGACAAGAACATATGTATTTTTTTGCATTCTAAAGATTAAATAAAAACTCTTACGATGCGGCTAATGGGAGGCTGTTACTTTCAAAGCCCTTTAAACCTTTTAAAAAAGCTCCATCCATGTTTTATATACATGCCATAAGTATGTATAAAATGTAGTAAAAAACATTCATAACAATATGCAACATGTACAATATTAACCATATTTTGTTCATTTTAGGCATGAACAGAACTCATTTTCCTGGGTGCATTGATTTTAGTGCTCACAGCACGGACTTTCTACTTCCATCGGCAAAGGTGAGTGTTCCTACTTCCGGTAACAAACTTGTGTTTGCTAATCTTTTGGACAAGTGAGGATTCACAACCTTATCTTTTTGAAGCTGAACATATAGAGGATGAACGACTGGTTGTAGAAGCTATCGAGCATGAAGCGAGGCTGTACAGTTGGGAGAGACGGAAGCCGAAAGAGTCAGGATCGTCATGACTCGATGGCATAAATGTGACACTTGCCAAGCTACGGTATGCTAACAAATATGTGCTTTTGCTCCACTGAGTGGCACACAATGTTTTTAATCGATGGAAGCTTCTTGCATCTGGCGATGAAAACACTCCTCCAAACTGCATCACAAAGAAAAACAAACTCTATGTGCTCACAAACCCTGCTGTGGTGTAATCGTTTATCCAACTACTGTACCCAAAATCAACTGGAAAACAACATCCCCCGCCAGCTTCATCAAACAGGTAACTTTTCATTGAGTAAGCTACTATATTATTGATCATGATACATGAAGCACATCATGCTTGTTATTGCATTTAAAATAACTGTCGAGCTCTCTGCGTACAAACAAACATGACACCTGAGCTAATACTTTACAAATACTCAAAAATTATTGTCTATGTTTTTAGTCACTACAGATTGGTATCCTATCGCATTGTGTGGTGCACTACAAACTCAAAAGCGATTCAGCCGCTGATGCGGAAGCTAGTTTTACTCGTGCTAATGCCGTGACAGTGTGAGTGTCTCTATTAGCAAGGCGATGTGTTACTATGCAAGAAAAACAGTTTCCCAGTGTTTGGTCTTACAATACTGATTGATGGGGGCGGTATAGCTCGGTTGGTAGAGTGGCCGTGCCAGCAACTTGGGGGTTGCAGGTTCGATTCCCACTTCCGCCATCGTAGTCACTGCCGTTGTGTCCTTGGGCAAGACACTTTACCCACCTGCTCACAGTGCCACCCACACTAGTTTAAATGTAACTTAGATATTGGGTTTCACTATGTAAAGCGCTTTGAGTCACTAGAGAAAAGCGCTATATAAATATAATTCACATTTAGACTTGTATTAGTAGATTGCACAGTACAGTAAATATTCCGTACAATTGACCACTAAATCCGCTTGAACTGAACTTTCGCGGCTGTGTTGGAGCCACTATGGATTGAACTTTCACAGTATCATGTTAGACCCGCTCGACATCCATTGCTTTCGGTCCCCTAGAGAGGGGGGTTGCCCACATCTGAGGTCCTCTCCAAGGTTTCTCATAGTCAGCATTGTCACTGGCGTCCCACTGGATTTGAATTTTCCCTGCCCACTGGGTGTGAGTTTTCCTTGCCCTTTTCTGGGTCCTTCCGAGGATGTTTTAGTCGTAATGATTTGTGCAGTCCTTTGAGACATTTGTGATTTGGGGCTATATAAATAAACATTGATTGATTGATTGAAATACGTTTTTCAACTTGTTTAAGTCGGGGTCCGAGTTAATCAATTCATGGTAAATAAATAACTATGTTGGTACAACTTGGTCATTGTGCAGGTCAAAGACTGTAAACAAAGTATTGTTGGCGGTTTTCGGACGCATTTTTAATGATTTAGACAGAGAATGGATTGGTCCCATTAGCTGCATCGCTAGCCGCATTCTAAGAGTGTGTTTTTAATCTCAGAAGGCAAAAACAAAAAAAAGTATTCTTGTCTCTCATAAGGACTGTGAACAGGCATAATTCCCAAGAAAGTGCAGTTACCCTTAAAATGTTCACACTTTTTGTGTTCTGATTTAACACAGTTGTGGTGTAAAAAAGACATTTCTTGTTATGTAAGCTTTTGCTTTGTGGGTGCTTGTGTGTGTGTTTGTGTGTAAAACAAGTTATACAACTAAATCGCAATGAAAAAAAGGGATGTGCGTGTCTAAGTGAAGCCGCATGGTAAAACTGAAACTGCATGTCACATGTCTGCCTCCACCATGTCACACTGCATTCCCAAGTATAGAGCCCCATGTCAGAAGACATATCACATTGGTAGGTACTATATTTACATTCCTACTTTAGTAACATTTAAACATAAATACAATAATTTCCATATTTACCTGGTCTGCCCCAAATGGAGTGATGTTTGACTTGACAGTCCCCACACCCAGTGCGATTAAAAAAAGTCCACTGTAGACTACAGGGCCACAATAAGCTGCACGGATGGGGCAAGTGATGTTGCTTGGAACGGTACCGTTCGTGCTCAAACATTCAGCAGGCTGCACAGGAAACGCCGCCTCTTCTCCGCATATATTTATCCTGGTGTCATCATTTGAAATGAATGGGAAAAATAGGATACCGATAAAGTATAGAATCAGACTTGAGGCAATGGTCCAAAACTTCCCAAGATATGCATCCGCCAGCCAGCCTCCGAATGGGGATATCAGGTAAGTCACCCCCATGAACATCAGGGGTGCCTGGCTGGCTTGGGTGCCCTCCCAAAAAAATGGGCTGCTATTTAAAAAGAGAACAAGATTGGATGTGATGCCATAGAATGCAATCCTTTCCAAGGATTCAGCCAGCAAGACAGCGGCACATGCTAGTCTTCTTCCCCGGAAAACAGATGGGGGTGACGCTCTCACATTGCCAGAACCAGATTCTATAAGAGGGGTGCTCTCGTTGGCATCCTTAGTGATTGCCATCCTCTACTGATATTTATCAGTTGTTGAAATCCTTACAGTTCAGTCCTGTAAGAAACAAGAAAAACAACAGGTTAGTTAATATTTGAGATTAAGTATTGCCTGTTATGTCAACTCAAAACATGTAAACTGAGGGAGTCTCATTATAATTTCTTTTTATCCATCCATTGTCTACCGCTTATTCCCATTTGGGCTCGCGGGGGGCGCTGGCGCCTATCTCAGCTACAATCGGGCGGAAGGCGGGGTACACCCTGGACAAGTCGCCACCTCACCGCAGGGCCAACACAGATAGACAGACAACTTTCACACTCACATTCACACACTAAGGCCAATTTAGTGTTGCCAATCAACCTATCCCCAGGTGCATGTCTTTGGAGGTGGGAGGAAGCCAGAGTACCAGGAGGGAACCCACGCATTCACGGGGAGAACATGCAAACGCCACACAGAAAGATCCCGAGCCTGGATTTGAACCCAGGACTGCAGGAACTTCGTATTGTGAGGCAGACGCACTAACCCCTCTGCCACCGTGAAGCCATTTCTTTTTATTCCTTTCATAAAAATGCATACATACAAGCCATGTACAGTTCACACTTTCATTGTTTTTTTTGTTTCTTATACATTTCCATGATCAGAAAGGAGCAGATGGAAGAATAATATTCTTATATTTGCCTGCCCCCATTTTTTAACACAAATTATTTTAGATGACTTTATCACTGTTCCCTTCACCAGCACCCGAACTCCAACATACTTTTTAATTTTCGTTTAATCATTTTCACAATGACACGCCCAATCAAAATCAAAAATCAGTTTAATATAATGCCAGTTGTCTCTTTTTGGAACTCTTTTAAATTCAAAAATGGTCTCGCAACTTTTTAAGTCTTTCTTTAGAGAATTCCATGCTTTCACACCAGCAACAGACAAGCACATTTGTTTCAAATTTAAAGTCACACCGCCTTCTGTGATTCTCATCTTCAGACACGAACAGAATAACTTTTGTAAGTCCTTTGGAAGAACTCTATTTCTAGCTCTGAACATCACTAATAGAGTATGCAATTCTACAATGTTTTTTAGTTTTAATAATCCTGACCCAATAAAGACTGGACTTGTGTAGTCTCTATTAGGGCTGGGCGATATATCGAATATTTTTGATTGTGCGATGTAGAAAATAACTATTTTGGGAGTATTCGGGTATACTTTCTTACGAGGTTGCTTTTAGCTACGGGCATTACTCTACAGGCTTTTCTCACTTTTTCCTGTCTCTCTTTCTCACAGAGTGATAAAAAAAAGCGCACCTTCTTACATACGTCACATACTGTCACGCGTGCAACGTCATACACGCTCGCCGAGCAGAGAGGTAGCGGCATGGCAATGTTAGCTGTGGCAGGTGGTGCAAGCGGAGCGATGCGAGTGGTAATACGATAGAGAGAAGGTGCGAATCTGGTAACAAATGGAGGATGAATAATCATTTCCCAAGAAAAACGGCACTGAGTCCATCATCTGGTGGTGGTTTGGCTTCAAGCGGGAAGATGTTGAACAGACAGCTGTAATATGTCAAGTATGCTGCAAAAGCGTCGCTACAAAAAGTATCAGCACTACTAATTTGTAGCGTCATTTGAAAAGTCAACAGCTAGAGAATAAGGAGTGCTTGAAACTCTGCATGTCAACATCTCTGTCCGGTGCCACGCTCAACAAAATGCCAAAGCAAGCAGCACTGAACCAATTGAGCCTGGCGTCTTCCATTTCCACATAAACACCGTATGACATAAATAGTCAAGAACAGGCGATAACGTCTGTAGTAACCTACCACATAGCGAAGGACATACACAATTTGATTTCCTATTATGCAGCTCATTTTTATTTTACAGTTTTTGAAATATCTTGTGTGATATCATTCACAAAAGTGCGCTAATAGTGTAGTGGCATTCTGTACAAAAAGTGCACTTAAATTTAGTGTTGTTTTGATATGTTATCTTAGGGACATCATGCACAAAAGTGCACTCACACCTTTTTTTAATAATGTCTGACAATCTTGCACTTTCTGTTTTGAAATGACATGAATGTTTGTGCCACTGCTTGATAAAAACAGTTTTGGTAAATTGACTTAGTTGTGATTTCCCTCTCTGCATAAAAGTTTAAAATGAGCATATATTAATGCAGTATGAACAAGAATGCTTTATTGTAGACACATACGATCATCATACTGCTGTGATTATATGCATCAAGTGTTCATTCAAAGCAAAGGCAAAATATCGAGATATATATCATGTATCAGGACATGACCTAAAAATATTGAGATCTTCACAAAAAGTCATATCGCCCAGCACAAGTCTCTATATCGTACTTTAAAAATAATACGATTTGCTCTTCTCTGTGAAGGAAATAAAAGCATTATGTTGCTCTGATATGCATTTCCCCATCTTTATGTACAATAATTTAAAGGCCTACTGAAATGAGATTTTCTTATTCAAACGGGGATAGCAGGTCCATTCTATGTGTCATACTTGATCATTTCGCGATATTGCCATATTTTTGCTGAAAGGATTTAGTAGAGAACATAGACGATAAGGTTTTCAACTTTTGGTACTGATAAAAAAGCCTTGCCTGTACCGGAAGTAGCAGACGATGTGCGCGTGACATCACGGGTTGTGGAGCTCCTCACATCTGAACATTGTTTCCAATCATGGCCACCAGCAGCGAGAGCGATTCGCACCGAGAAAGTGACGATTTCTCCATTAATTTGAGCGAGGATGAAAGATTCGTGGATGAGGAAAGTGAGAGTGAAGGACTAGAAAAAAAAAAAAGACTATACAGTGGGAGCGATTCAGATGTTATTAGACAAATTTACTAGGATAATTCTGGAAAATCCCTTATCCGCTTATTGTGTTACTAGTGTTTTAGTGAGATTATATTGTCGTACCTGTACAACCTGAAGGTCGGCCCCGCACCTTTCTTCAACACCAGTCGACGGGTGGTGGCGATGCCCATCTCTGCCCTTCGCAAGGGACCCTCTTCGAAACACGATCTTTCGAAATGATCACCGCGTAATACACCGTACTTTGTGTGTGTGGTCCAATCCAACCATGTTCACTTGACGGCTCTGTTCCATAGTAAAGCTTCACCGTCATCTTTTGGGAATGTAAACAATGAAACACCAGCTGTGTTTGTGCTGCTAAAGGCAGCCGCAATACACCGCTTCCCACCTACAGCTTTCTTCTTTGGCGTCTCCATTATTCATTGAACAAATTGTAAAAGATTCAGCAACACGGATGTCCAGAATACTGTGGAATTACGCGATGAAAACAGACGACTTATAGCTGGGAACGGTGCTGGAAGAAAATGTCCTCTACAATGCGTGACATCACGCACACGCATCATCATACAGCGACGTTTCAGCGGGATACTTCGGCGTGAAATTTAAAATTGCAATTTAGTAAACTAAAAAGGCTGTATTGGCATGTGTTGCAATGTTAATATCTCATCATTGATATATAAACTGCGTGGTCGTTAGTAGTGGGTTTCAGTAGGCCTTTAAATAAGGGAGAACCATTGAGCAGTATAACATTCTCATTGTAT
>NC_084617.1:65936142-66003642 GCF_033978795.1 Nerophis ophidion
ACGCTACGTGTTTCCAGGGAACGATTTAAAAGGCGGACACGTGACACTGCTTCGTTGACAAGCCTCTCTCCCCCTTGGTTACATGAGTAGAGGTTTCGCATGTCGCTTCTTTATTTAAACACTCGCTCACGTCCGTTCACGTAGTCTCTGACTGTTATTGAGATAATGAAATTACTTTTCCTTGCTTGCCTGGAACCCAAAACCGGGAACCACACCACAGCTGAGCGAATCAGGTAATTGTAGCTATAGTGCCGTGTGCACACATGCGAGACTCCATAAAAGTACAGCTGAGAAGTTAACTATTAACCCGGGGAACTACTCTTGTAAAAGCTTTTGTTTCGTATAAGTCAGTGTTTTTCAACCACTGTGGGTTTTCTGGTGCGGTTCTTACAAACCCCGTTTCCATATGAGTTGGGAAATTGTGTTAGAAGTAAATATAAACTGAATACAATGATTTGCAAATCCTTTTCAACCCATATTCATTTGAATGCACTACAAAGACAACATATTTGATGTTCAACCTGATAAACTTTATTTTTTTTTGCAAATAATAATTAACTTAGAATCTAATGGCTGCAACATGTGCCAAAGTAGTTGGGAAAGGGCATGTTCACCACTGTGTTACATCACCTTTTCTTTTAACAACACTCAATAAACGTATGGGAACTGAGGAAAGTAATTGTTGAAACTTTGAAAGTGGAATTCTTTCCCATTCTTGTTTTAGGTAAAGCTTCAGTCGTTCCACAGTCCGGGGTCTCCGCTGTCTTATTTTACCCTTCATAATGCGCCACACATTTTCAATGGGAGACAGGTCTGGACTGCAGGCGGGCCAGGAACGTACCCGCACTCTTTTACTACGAAGCCACACTGTTGTAATACGTGGCTTGCTTGGCATTGTCTTGCTGAATTGAATAGGGGCGTCCAAGATAACGTTGCTTGGATGACAACATATGTTGCTCCAAAACCTGTGTGGACAATTCAGCATTAATGGTGCTTTCCCAGATGTGTAATTTACCCATGCCTTGGGCTCTAATACACCCCCATACCATCACAGATGCTGGCTTTTGAACTTTGCGCCTATAACAATCCAAATGGTTATTTTCCCCTTGGTTCCAGAGGACACCATGTCCATAGTTTCCAAGTATAATTTGAAATGTGGACTCGTCAGACCACAGAACACTTTTCCACTTTGCATCAGTCCATCATAGATGAGCTCAGGCCCAGCGAAGCCGGTGGTGTTTCTGGGTGTTGTTGATAAATGGGTTTTGCTTTGCATAGTAGAGTTTTAACTTGCACCTACAGATGTAGCGACCAACTTTAGTTACTGACAATGGTTTTAGGAAATGTTCCTGAGCCCATGTGGTGATATCCTTTACACACTGATGTTGGATTTTGATGCACTACCACCTGAGGGATCAAAGGTCCGTAATATCATCGCTTACGTTCAGTGATTTCTCCAGATCCTCTGAACCTTTTGATGATTTTACGGACTGTAGATGGTAAAATCCCTAAATCCCTTGCAATAGCTCGTTGAAAAATATTGTTTTAAAACTGTTCGACAATTTGCTTACGAAGTGGTGACCCTCGCTCCATCCTTGTTTGTGAATTACTTAGCATTTCATGGAAGCTGCTTTTATACCCAATCATGGCACCCACCTGTTCTTAATTAGCCTGCACACCTGTGGGGTGTTCCAAATAAGTGTTTGATGATCATTCTTCAACTTTATCAGTGTTTATTCTCACCTTTCCCAACTTTGTCACGTGTTGCTGGCATCAAATTTTAAACTTAATGATTATTTGCAAACAAAAAAATGTTTATCAGTTTGAACATCAAATACGTTGTCTTTGTAGCATATTCAACTGAATATGGGTTGAAAATAATTTGCAAATCATTGTATTCCGTTTATATTTACATCTAACACAATTTCCCAACTCATATGGAAACGGGGTTTGTAATAAAAGTTTAAATCAATCAATTAAAACCCTGACACCCACATTCACAACATGACTAGGTTGGTAGAGGCTTGGGATCCAACCAGGAACCCTCAGGTTGCTGACACGGGCACTCTCCCAACCGCATCCAATGTGTCCAACCTGTCATGTGGTGTAGCCCAAATTTCTGTTCTGGGGCCTGTTTTATTTTTGTTGTATCCGATGCCACTTGGGATGTTGATCAGTCGTTTTAAAAAATGTTTTTTTATCATTTCTATGCAGTAGTTAGAGTGTCCGTCCTGAGATCGGTAGGTTGTGAGTTCAAACCCCGGCTGAGTCATACCAAAGACTGTAAAAATGGGACCCATTACTTCCCTGCTTTGGCACTCGGCATCAAGGGTTGGAATCGGGGGTTAAATCACCAAAAATGATTTTCGAGTGCGGGACCGCTGCTGCTCACTGCTCCCCTCAACTCCCAGGGGGTGAAAAAAGGGGATGGGTCAAATGTAGAGGACAAATTTCACCACACCGAATGTGTGTGTGACAATCATTGGTACTTTTTACTCTTTAAGAGTTTCACTTTTGATCTGAATTCAACCTGACTCTCACCAGATCCTAGTAGTTCGCTGAGCTCCACACAAGGATCTGGGCCCGAGGGCATTGTAAACTCCTTCAAGATGGCAAAAAATAATGAACCAATCAGGACCGCCGGGCGGGATTTCATAGATGTGACGTAGCGCCTAAGCGATTGTTTGATTAAAAAAACAATGGCGGTTCTGTGTGCCGTGGGAACATTTTTGCAATGTGCCGTTTTAGAGTGTCCGTGGTGTCTAGAGATTAGCAGAGTAATGTAATACTCTTCCGTACCAGTAGGTGGCAGCAGGTTGCTCATTGCTTTGTAAGCCTACTTTGAGATCATCCATCCATTTCCTACCGCTTATTCCCTTTTTTGGGGTCGCGGGGGGCGCTGGCGCCTATCTCAGCTACAATCGGGCGGAAGGCGGAGTACACCCTGGACAAGTCGCCACCTCATCGCAGGGCCAACACAGATAGACAGCCAACAATCATTCTCACATTCACACACTAGGGCCAATTTAGTGTTGCCAATCAACTTATCCCCGGGTGCATGTCTTTGGAAGTGGGAGGAAGACGAAGTACCCGGAGGGAACCCACGCATTTACGGGGAGGACATGCAAACTCCACACAGAAAGATCCCGAGCCCGGGATTGAACCCTGACCACTCAGGATCTTCGTATTGCGAGGTAGACGCACTAACCCCTCTCCCACCGTGAAGCCCCTACTTTGAGACAAGAGAATTAAAGACGATTATGGTTTGAAGTCATTTCGAACAATTGTGTCAGGTATTTGTGAAAGGTGAAGTGAACTATATTCATATAGCGCTTTTCTCTCGTGACTCAAAGCGCTTTTACATAGTGAAACCCAATATCTAAGTTACATTTGAAACCAGTGTGGGTGGCACTGGGAACAGGTGGGTAAAGTATCTTGCCCAAGGACAAAACGCCAGTGACTGGGATGGCGGAAGCGGGGATCGAACCTGGAACCCTCAAGTTGCCGGCACGGCCACTCTACCAACCGAGCTATACCGATGAGAACGACTTTATATTGTCAATGTAGGCTACTGAGTTTCGTTTTGTAACATTTTCTGCTGGTGGTGTCTGTCATGTATTGTCACAGGACAATACAGGAACCATTGTAAGGGGAACTTAAAGGCCTACTGAAACCCACTACTACCCACCACGCAGTCTGATAGTTTATATATCAATGATGAAATATTAACATTGCAACACATGCCAATACGGCCGGTTTAGTTTCCTAAATTGCAATTTTAAATTTCCCGGGACTTTCGTCTTGAAAACGTTGTGTAATGATGACGTGTACGCAAGACGTCACAGGTTTTTAGGAAGTATGAGCGCTACGCACACACACAGCTAAAAGTCGTCTGCTTTAACAGCATAATTACACAGTATTTTGGAGAACTGTGTTGCTGAATCTTTTGCAATTTGTGCAATTAATATTGGAGAAGTCACAGTATCAAGATGGAGTTGGGAAGCTTTAGCCACACAAACACACGGTGATTCCTTGTTTAAAATTCTTGTAGGTGAAAATTTACTATGGATCAAAGCGCGGTCAAGCGAACATGAAACACGACAGAATGTCAACCGGCAGGTTTCGGTGAGAAAATTGTGGTTAAAAAGTCGCTTCTTAAAGGAATAAAGCTGAGCTTGTGCCGTCTATAGCTGCCGTCGACTCCCCTGAGACACTGCGCGTCAACACACCCGTGGACTATCAGGTACTATTTAACTCACTAAAACACTAGCAACACAATAGAAAGATAAGGGATTTCCCAGAATTATCCTACTAAATGTGTCTAAAAACATCGGAATCCGTCCCAATGTAATCGCGTTTTTTTTTTTTTTTTCTAGTCCGTCGCTATCAATATCCTCAAACACGAATCTTTCATCCTTGCTCAAATTAATGGGGAAATTGTCGTTTTTATCGGTCCGAATAACGTTTTTTGTTGGAGGCTCCCATTATAAACAATGTGAATATGTGAGGAGCCCCAACACTTGCGACGTCATCGTCTGCGACTTCCGGTAGAAGCAGGGCTTTTCTCTTAGCACCGAAAGTTGCAAACTTTATCGTGGATGTTCTCTATTAAATCCTTTCAGCAAAATTATGGTAATATCGCAAAACGATCAAGTATGGAACATACAATTGACCTGCTATCCCCGTTTGAATAAGAAAATCTAATTTCAGTTGGCCTTTTAAGGCTGGGGACACAGGATATGATGACATGTTGTGTTCTGGACACCTGGAAGTGGAAAAAGTAAGAGCAGGAATAAAAGGCAGAAAAAGACAATAAGCTTTCTTTTGGTGTATTATTAAGCTTAGATTGCTGATTAGTGAACTAATCAGTGACAAGTTTGCAAACAAAAATGAAAACCAGGAGGGGATAGTGTCCTGGATTTTTTCGATGAAAAATATGTCCCTTTGTTTAAAAAAATGTTGAAAAACACTGATATAAGGAATAAAAATGTATTCGAGTCCGGTAAAATAAGAGAGAAATTGGCACGTTCGAAGTCAGAGGCGCCGATCCCGCTGACCACTCATGTAGGATTGATGGCAACTTTCAATCTTTAAAATAATTTTTGAAAAATCAATCTTGTTGTCGTTAATTTTGTGGCAAGTTTTTACAAAATAATAAAGCCACAAATAATATGGGATGCTATTTTTGCTAAACGTCTATTTTTTTTAAAATACACACACACACACACACACACACCGAGCACCCACTGGCAGAAATGTAGATTGGCGCCTATGTTTGAAGTCATTGGATCAATATCTGAAAATCAAAAGGTCTTTAAAGCTCAAGTAAAATTGCAATGAGCTGATTTTCTATGCAACAGTTCATCACCGGAGCAGGAAATATAACATTTATCTCGATGAGCAGCTCACATTATAAATAACTGTTTTCTTATACACTGTAGATCAGGGGTGTCAAACTAATTTTAGCTCAGGGGAAAAATGTATTCCTACGTGGGCCAGACGGGTAAAATTATGACATATTAACTTAGAAATACAGCTACCACAACTTCATTGTTTTATGTATTTTATTTTGGCCCAGAATAGAGCAAGCACATTCTGAAATTGTACATTTCACAAAAAATCTTCTCGACCAAACACTTCAAGTTCGTTGAAATTCGGAGGAAAAAATTGGTGCAGTTTCAAAAACACCATGAAGAGCACAATGCATTTAGACTTAATCTCAGCATATATACAAAGCAATTAAACTTCAAATCGCAGCCCATCTAGAATAAGAATTGAACAATAAACAAAATAAAGCATGAATAAACACTCTTCCATGTATCAACCACCTCATTTCATGTTCATGTTCTTTAAATTTCCACAGAAGACAATCATTTCCACGGAACTATATCAATGTGCAGTGTCTCATCCAGCATTTGAAGTGGGCTTACCATTTTTTTTTATTTTACTCCTGTTTGTTGTTGTTGTTGGGTCGAGGGGGAGGAGTTTTAGTCCAGCTTTACCTGTTGCTTGGTGTACTTGCTCGCCCCGGTATAAACTATTTGCTTGCCTAATAGAATTGGTAAAGTGACTTCCAGTGGACACATTTAGAACAGCAATTTCTTTTATTTAAGCAACCTCATCTCGTGGGCCAGATAGAACCTGTTTCCGGGCCTTATCTAACCCGCGGGCCGCATGTTTGACATCCCTGCTGTAGATTGTCTCAAAAAAACATCTACAATAACTGTTGAGCTAGCTGTGAAAATACGACAAGTCCTATTTTGGGAAAACAATATGTTATCGATTTTTGAAAAAATATCTCAAATTTGTCATTTTCAATAAATATGTGAATATATGATATATTATCTCCAAAAAACATATGACACAGAAATAGTGTCTATTTGAACATACACGTTTTGTTTTGGGAAAACATTTTAACTGTTTTTTTGAAAAATATATAAAAAAAAAAACAAATTGCACCACCTTTGTGAAGATGCAATATTTCATCTTAAGATGAAATATTGCATATTCACATGCAAAGATTTAATAAAAATAAAACTTTATCCTATATTTTCTTGTGTTTCCTCAAACACAACTGGCCTAATAGAGCACCCACTCTGTCTGATAGCTTTATATAATGTCCAGTAAATTCACCTCCCTGTGATGTCACAAGAGAGCCACACTGCAAAACTCTTCAAAAAGAGGCATTCAAAAACTGCATGCAAGCCCACGTTCAAACGCATGAATCGTATGATTTCATGGCACGAATATCCAATGTTTAAGGAAATGACCCAGACTGTAGCAATACTTGGGATGGCTGTATACTAGGAGCTGTGTGGTAACATTTTTCCAAAATCCCTAATTAAACAATTCCTACAAGCAAAAACAGTACCGGTACATGTATGCTGTATTTTCACTCTGCTTTCACTTTACATCTTGCTAGAAATAAGCTTGTCGAAGACAACGGCAGTTGGACATTTCAGAAAATGACTTGCAATCCAACAATATTGCAATTAAATAGACAACTAGGATGCACATTCCACTTACCGGTACACAGTTGATTAAACATCTTCAAAAATACTTATAGACGGCAAAAGACAGGATTAGCATTTACATCCTAATGGCAGATCCAGGGCAGCAGAACCAACTCGCCCTGGCTGGCGAGGCCTTTAATGGATAGTGAGAGTAAGGAGGAATTGTTGGCTGTCATGCTAACAGTGCAGGTGATTCATTGAGTAAAAGGACAGCGATTGGTTGTGCAGTTCAATAACAAATATTGTTAGAGTGAATCCAGTTTTGGTGCAATCCTGTGACAATATATATCATATTCCCTCTTATTTTCAGGTCCCACATTGAATCAGCAGGACACACTTGTGAGCTCCATCATGCAGAGGAATTTCAGTCATCTTCTGACTTAGCAAACCTGCTGTCACAAAATATTCAATTTGATGGCGCGCTCGCCATTCATCTCTTCAAAGCCGGCAGACTTCTCCTAGGTAAAGTGCTTATTCTTCTTTCAATCAGTCGTGTCCTCTCATAAACCATCACAGAGCTTGAAACATGTTACATGTCCTTCGTCTGCTTGAACTAATCTCCTCATGTACAACCTTCACAACAGACATCCAAGTACCTTTTGGCATTGTCTTTGGCGGAACAGACGTCAATGAAGATGTGAAAGTTGAGAAGAGGCGTGCAGTTATGGAAAACGTTCTACTTAAAGCAAGGTAATATCATTATTTAGACTCATTATTGTTATTATTTAGCGAGACAAATTTTGGATTTTTTTGCTAAATCAAATCTTGGAACACAATGGTTATGTATGGTTTCTACAGTCAAACATTTTAAGACAGTGACAGCTTCATCCTGGAAGTAATAAATTCACTTCACTCTAATACTATGGGCCTAATCTACTGAGATCCACAATAACCTGCGCTCGTGTGCAATCTATAACAATGTGTGTAGTATTAGTGGGCCTGTTGCGTGTGAACTTGTAATACAATTTATAATTGATAATATTTTTTTGCGTGCTCTAATGGCATTATGTGCCCTTCACATTCATATTATTATATTGACTAACCTGTGTGTGATGAACTAATAACACACATCTATTTTCTGTGCCAACTTTTATGCAATATAAAATACAACTATTTTTAATGCGCTACAGGTAGACGGTGCACCATTACAACAGCAGCACATTCATGCTTCTGGAATTATCCATCCATCCATCCATCCATCCATTTTCTACCGCTTATTCCCTTTCAGTGTCGCGGGGGGCGCTGGCGCCTTTATCCAAGTGCAAGAAAATGGTCATTGAAAGACTGGAGATTGATTCTAACGATATATTTCCAGAATTCAAAAATTAATAGCTATAAATAAAACGCCAGCCGAAACCAAAACACATCAATTGAATTTGTTTTAGTCCGCCCCTTAAAGGCCTGCTGAAAAGAGATTTTCTTATTTAAACGGGGATAGCAGGTCAATTCTATGTGTCATACTTGATCATTTCGCAATATTGCCATATTTTTGCTGAAAGGATTTATTAGAGAACATCGACGATTAAGTTCGCAACTTTTGGTCGCTAACATAAAAGCCCTGCCTTTACCGGAAGTCGCAGACGATGACGTCACCCGGTGATGGCTCCTCACATCCTCACATTGTTTTTAATGGGAGCCTCCAAAAAAAAGAGCTATTCGGACCGGGAAAACGACAATTTCCCCATTAATTTGAGCGAGGATGAAAGATTTCTGTTTAAGGATATTGATAGCGACGGACTAGAAATAAAAAAACGCAATTGCATTTGGACGGATTCAGATGTTTTTAGACACATTTACTAGGATAATTCTGGGAAATCCCTTATCTTTCTATTGTGTTGCTAGTGTTTTAGTGAGTTTAATAGTACCTGATAGTCGGAAGGGTGTATCCACGGGTGTCTTGAGGCCAGTGTCTGATGTAAGTCGACGGCAGCTTTACGGACAACACAAGCTCAGCTGATCTCCGGTAAGTGGTGACTTTTTACCACAATTTTTTCACCAAAAACTGCTGGTTGACAAGTGGTCGGGATCCATGTTCGCTTGACCGCTCTGATCCATAGTAAAGTTTCACCTCTGGGAATTTTAAACAAGGAATCCCCGTGTGTTTGTGTGGCTAAAGGCTAAAGCGTCCCAACTCCATCTTTTTACTTTGACTTCTCCATTATTAATTGAACAATTTGCAAAAGATTCAGCAACATAGATGTCCAAAATAAAGTATAATTATGCGGTTAAAGCAGACGACTTTTAGCTGTGTGTGTGCGCAGCACTAATATTTCCTAACAGTCCGCGACGTCACGCGTACACGTCAGCATTCCGTGACGTTTTCAACAGGACACTTCGCGGTAAATTTAAAATTGCAATTTAGTAAACTAAAAAGGCCGTATTGGCATGTGTTGCAATGTTAATATTTCATCATTGATATATAATTGATCAGACTGCGTGGTCGGTAATAGTGGGTTTCAGTAGGCCTTTAAGTCAAAATAAAAACATATTTTTTACTAGAATGCACATTATTTGCTCAAAACTTGGTAACTGTTTTATTTAAAGTCCAGTCAAGGGGTATTTTGAAATTAATTTTGCCTGCGAAACACAACACTTTGCTCATTTTTGCAGTAACGCATGTATCTATTGACATTAGAGATGTCCGATAATGGCTTTTTTGCCGATATCCGATATGACCAACTCTTAATTACCGATACCGATTTCAACCGATACCGATATATACAGTCGTGGAATTGACACATAATTATGCCAAATTTTGTTGTGAAGCCCCGCTGGATGCATTAAACAATGTAACAAGGTTTTCCAAAATAAATCAACTCAAGTTATGGAAAAAAAATGCCAACAGGGTACTGCCATATTTATTATTGTAGTCACGAAGTGCGTTATTTTTTTAACATGCCTCAAAACAGCTTGGAATTTGGGACATGCGCTCCCTGAGATAATCCTGATACCTATTACAACTATGGGAAATACTATACTTTGACTTTCACAAATTGTATTATTATTATTTTTTTTAAACATGCCTCAAAACAACAGCTACCAAAACAATGAAGGCACACAGCTTCTGTCCAGAGTATACTAGAGCATCGTTGCCAACCTTGAGACCTCCGAATTCGGGAGATGGTGGGGGCGTTGGGTTGAGGTTTGGGGGGGGGGGGGTCCATCCATCCATCCATCCATTTTCTACCGCTTGTCTATTTTGGGGTAGCGGGTGGTGCTGGAGTCTATCTCTGCTGGATTTTTGCATCCTGTTTGTTGTAACACCCTGAAATAACTCGTCTTTTTCAGACTGTTTTGCAGATTTAAAAAAAAAAGTCAGGCATTATATCCAAGTCTTTGCAGTGTCTCCTAGGGCCGTGAATCTTTGGGCACCGCACGATTTGATTTGATTCAATTTTTGGGGATAAGAATTCTATTCAGAATTGATTCTTGATTCAAAATCCATACTTTTAAATATCATTGGGTGCCAGTTCTATAATTAACTAATTTCCTCCATAAAATAGATAAGCTGTGTTGCATTTCTATATTAGTTAATAGAAAAATGTTTTTGTTTGGTAAATTCTACCCAAACATTTAATAAAGTCAAATACAAATAAGGCAACGGAAGAAGTATCCCACACTTCTCTTTTCCAAAGTGAATCTGTACAGGAGATGTGGGCGTCTACATCAACAATGTGATTGATTTCCCAGAGTGGCTGCTAAGGATAAATTGATAGAAATAATCAATTAATTTATTCTTTTATTTTTGTGAATCAATTAAGAATCGTTACAAATAAGAATTGCGATTCATTCAAAAATGGTTCTTTTTTTTTGACACCCCTAGTATATCCAGTTACTGCCAGAACTGTCTTTCAATAGTAGTTCTTCTACTTTAGACTAAAACTCATCCATCCATTTTTCTACCGCTTATTCCCTTTTTGCGGTCGCGGGGGGCGCTGGCGCCTATCTCAGCTACAATCGGGCAGAAGGCGGGGTACACCCCGGACAAGTCATCACCTGTGTGTTAGCAGGGCTAACACAGATAGACACCATTCACACTCACATTCACAGACTAGGGCCAATTTAGTGTTGCCAATCAACCTATCCCCAGGTGCATGTCTTTGGAAGTGGGAGGAAGCCGGAGTACCCGGAGGGAACCCACGCATTGACGGGGAGAACATGCAAACTCCACACAGAAAGATCCCGAGCCTGGATTTGAACCCAAGACTGCAGGAGCTTTGTATTGTGAGGCAGACGCACTAACCCCTCTTCCACCGTGAAGCCCTCAACAAATCCCAAAAAAAAAAAAAGCTGTTGACAACCTGTTAGGCTTGCTACTGACAGTTTGGTCATGTTTTGGTTTTCCTGCGTTTTGGTGTTAATTCCTGTCCAGTTCTATTTCGAGTTTATACTTCCTGTGTTTAGAATCACTTCCTGTCCCGGTGCTCTTGTTTTATCAGTATTTCCTGTTTGGTCTCTGTGTTTTAAAGTACCTTTACTTTCTGTTCCCTGTCCTGCCAGCACACCTGATTCACCTGATTGTTTGTTCACTGCTTCCTATGACTATTACATTAGTTTTACATGCATTTCTGCTGCTATCGCCGCATCCGTGGGGTCACGCTGCCAGCAACGCTCACCAAAACCTTGACACAACCTTAGATTAAGAACATAGTGTTCTCAGCAGATGACTGACAATAAATGTTTACAGTACATTAGTTTACAAAATCAGTTGGCTAAATTGGGCATTTTAAGTCTGCATTATGCTAATTTTAGTGTCAATGCATTGCCGTGAGGTGAATAGTGTAGCCAATAAATGTACTCAAGTAAGAGTACCTTTTGTTTTATAGCAGGGGTCCCCAACCTTTTTTGCACCATGGACCAGTTTAATGTAGGCATTACTTTTCATGGACCGGCCTTCCATGTGTGGCAGATAAATAAAGCAAAAATGAGTGCATAGAAAATACAACACAACATAATGCTGAACTAGTGAGTGCAAAAAGGCTCTTCACATACTTTTTTGTGGGATTATTTTTTGGCTAACATATCTGACACGTTATACATGATACACTACCGTCAAGGACCAGAGCAGAGATATGTAATAAAACTAGATATCCTTGTTGCTAGTTCCATTTGATTTGTACAGCTTCTTATTTATATTCTAAAAGTGTTGTAATCATATTTGGTGCAATATTTTATTCGTAGATACTTATATATGCGCTTTTTGTGCAATTGCCCATGTATAAACACATCTGCTAATGCAAACTGATTGTGCAATAACACCAACACTTTAACTTACTGGACCAAGAGGATGTGTATTTTCTTCCTTCAACACACTTAGTATTTGCAACAATTTAGCACACTTAAAATTTAGCACTATAGCATTTCTCCATCGCACTTTATCTGCTATAGGGACTTTATTCTTGATCTTTCCTGAACTGAGGTCATGCAGTAACCTACTGTTTTATATGGCACTCCATTTTATTTAATTTGTATGTTATATCTCAGCCTCTGTATTTTATTGTGCTGTTTAGGTCTCATGTTTAACTTTTTATTTTTGTATGTATACCATCAACCTGCTGGGGACTGCAGATGGAAATTAGCCTTTTGCTACGATCTGTCACATTTGCAGTGTATATGTTCATTATTGTATATTGTCCCATGTAACAAATATATAACACATATAACAGATGGTGACTTCCTATCAGGAGTTGTATCATATGTTTATTTAATAAACAAGCTTGTAGTTGGACAGGCAAAAGTTAAGTCGGAAAAAATGTGGTCGTTTATAAATCATGTGATGTTTCTGTGTGGCCCAGTAGCAAATGCGGTACTAATTTGCGGACTGGTGGTTGGGAACCATCCATCCATCTTCTTCCGCTTATCCGAGGTCGGGACTTTCCTCTCCCCAGCCACTTCGTTGAGCTCTTCCCGGGGGATCCCGAGGCGTTCCCAGGCCAGCCAGGAGACATAGTATTCCTAACGTGTCCTGGGTCTTCCCTGTGGCCTCCTACGGGTTGGACGTGCCCTAAACACCTCCCTAGGGAGGCGTTCGGGTGGCATCCTGACCAGATGCCTGAACCACCTAATCTGGCTCCTCTTGATGTGGAGGAGCAGAGGCTTTACTCTGAGTTCCTACCGGATGACAGATCTTCTCACCCTATCTCTAAGGGAGAGCCCCACCACCCGGCGGAGGAAACTCATTTTGGCCGCTTGTACCCGTGATCTTGTCCTTTTGGTCATAATCCAAAACTCATGACCATTGGTGAGGATGGGAATTTAGATCGACCGGTAAATTGAGAGCTTTGCCTTCCGGCTCAGCTCCTTCATCACCACAACGGATCGATACAGCGTCTGCATTACTGAAGACGCCACACTGATCCGCCTGTTAATTTCACGATTCACTCTTCCCTCACTTGTGAACAAGACCACCAATGTGTTCTAGGATTACCGCCACGACAGGCACCAACTACCTTGCGGCCACAGCTCCAATCAGCAGCCTCGACAATAGAGGTGCGGAACTCGGTCCACTCAGACTCTATGTCCGGCGCCTCCCTCGTGAAATGTTCAAAGTTCTTCTGGAGGTGGGAATTGAAACTCTCTCTGACAGGAGACTCTGACAGACGTTCCCAGCAGAACCTCATAATGCGTTTGGGCCTGCAGGTCTGTCCGGCATCCTCCCCCACCATCGCAGCCAACTCACCATCAGGTGGTGATCGTTAGAAAGCTCCGCCCCTTTCTTCACCCGAGTGTCCAAAACATAAGGCCGCAAATCCGATTTCACAACTACAAAGTCGATCATGGAACTGCGGCCTAGGCTGTCCTGGTGCCAAGCGCACATATGGACACCCTTATGTTTGAACATGGTGTTCGTTATGGACAATCTGTGACGAGCACAAAAGTCTAATAACAAAACACCGCTCGGGCTCAGATCCGGGCGGCCATTCTTCCTAATCACACCTCTCCAGGTTTCACTGTCGTTGCCAACATGAGCGTTGAAGTCCCCCTGTAGAACAAGGTAATCACCCGGGGGAGCACTTTCCAGTACTCCCTCGAGTGTATCCAAAAAGAGTGGGTACACTGAACTGCTGTTTGGTGCTAGCGGGGTGTATAAAATAGTCAGGGTGTGTCATGAATACAAAGGATTCTGGGTATTTGTTGTGTTGCGTTTATGTTGTGTTACTGTGAGGATGTTCTCCCGAAATGTGTTTGTCGTTCTTAATTGGTGGGGCTTCACAGCATGGCGCATATTACTAAGAGTGTTAAAATGTTTTATATCATAACCATTAGTGTACTCTGTGTCACCCAGTATGCCTTGCAGTCGTGTGTGTGTTGCTTCGGAAGCCACACACAACATGATGCAGGATTGACAAGCAGATCGTACATGCTGTAGTAGGCGACAAAGCCAAAGGCTTCATAGCACGCCCTAACACTTATCTGGGTGACGGCCGGCAGTCATTCAAGAGAATAATAGCATCTCCTATTGTCTTCTTCGCTTTATGATACGGGTCTTAAATGGCTCTTTGAATGGCAAAGGATATGAACCCAGGACCATGTATTTCAAATATTTCCGGATGGTTCAACCGCCCTCCGCCCAGATCTAATTAAAATCAAAATCTGCAAACCGCGCATCTCTACTACCCCAGCTCATCGCCTCTCACTGCATGCAACACCAGTGTGGAAGAGAGCCCAGTCCCTCTTGAGAGAACTGGTTCCAGAGCCCTTGCTTTGCGTCGAGGTGAGTCCGACTATATCCAGCCGAAACTTCTCTACTTCGTGCACTAGCTCAGGCTCCTTCTCCCCCAGCGACGGGACGTTCCATGTCCCAAGAGCTAGCTTATGTAGCCTTCGGCTGCCCTTCAGCTCACAATGCACCCGACCTCAATGGCCCCTCCCATGAGTAATGAGCACATTGGAGGGGTGACCCCTGTTTCCTCTTCGGGCTGTGCCCGGCCGGGCCCCATGGGAACAGGCCCGGTGACCAGGCGCTCGCCATTGTGCCCCAACTCCAATCCCGGCTCCAGGGAGGGGCCCCGGAGTCTTTTGATCTTGCAGCTCTTTGTCTGGTCCCTCACCTAGGACCTGTTTGTCTAGCGTGAACCTACCAGGCAACATAGCTCCGAGGATCATTGGGACACGCAAATTCCTCTACCACGGTAAGTTGGCAGCTCAGAGAGGATGTTGGGAACCAATGCTTTAAAATAATATGAATGTAGTAAAAGTAAAAAGAAGTCGTCCTTGAGTAAATTACTCAAGTATTCAGTGAAAAAAAATACTCAAGCACTGAGTAATTAGTGAGTAACTTATCAATTGACTAGCTATTTTTAATGGTACAATGGTACTACAACCGTAGCGCGTGCGTGTGTGTGTGTGTGTGCGTGGGTGCATGCGTGTTTGTGCATGTGTGAGCGTTTGCTTGTGAGAGACAAAGAGACCCTACAACAGCATGTACTACAAAATATGCACATTTTACATTCACTAACAATATAATAGTGCTGACATCGGGCTGTTTTTTACAGTGTGAAGTATACAGTAAGTACGGCTACGTTAGATTGGCGAAACAAAGTCTTGTGACTGCGGCCGCTGGAAGAAGTCTTTCTAATTAGCCAAATGAATGCATTTTTGCAAAGCAGTATTTGAACAAATATAATGATGATGTAAAATATGTAGCAATCAGAATTCATCTTAATGTATCGGCGTAAAAAATAGCGTTTCTTCTTCATAGAAATACAGAATACAAAAGTAAAAAAATATGTTCCATTGTAAAACAAAACTACACTTACCACTCTGTAAAATGTATCCAAAAAACAAAAGCACACACTCCAATGCAAATTACTTTATTCTTTGTTTTCTTGTTAAGTCCACATACAGGTAAACTTACAAGCTCGGTTGATTCTAGGAGACAGCTCGCAACTCAATTTTTTTTTATCTGACATCGTCGCCCATTGAAATAATTTTAAATTTATATTTGCTTGATCCCCACAAAATAGCACAATTCCAATACATAAAATGCTGTTTAAAAAGAAAAAATAAGTTTTAGATACACTATAACAAAATGTAGTGCCAACAACTACAGTAGTAATATGAAATCATGTAATAAGGATTATCAGCATTTATCTTGGAGAGTGGACTTCAAGGGTATCTACTGCTTTGCCGCCATTACCAGCTTCTCCATATTTTCATGGATAAATGTCCACTGTTTAGATAATATTTTAATGTCCTAGGCTGGTGTTAGACTCCTGCTTCAGTGAGGAGGAGACTGGCAGTGCCACGCTAACGAGTGTTTTGGATGCTTGCAACTTAAAACATGTTAGCCAAGGCAGTTCTTATCTTAAGCTGCTCGTAACTTGAGGTATTCGTAAATTATGATTCAAAACAAAGATTTCTGTGAGCTATTTGTGTAAGGGATTCAGTCATTTTATCCTTGTTGCTATGATTTCACTCCCGGTTGGTAATTGTCGCCGGTTATCTACATTTTTTAGATAATGACTTCTGCAAGGGGGCAGCACGGTGATAGAGGGGTTAGTGCATCTGCCTCACAATATGAAGGTCCTGAGTAGTCCTGGGTTCAATCTCGGGTTTGGGATCTTTCTGTGTGGAGTTTGCATGTCCTCCTCGTGAACGCGTGGGTTCCCTCCGGGTACTCCAGCTTCCTCCCACCTCCAAAGACATGCACCTGGGGATAGGTTGATTGGCAACACTAAATTGGCCCTAGTGTGTGAATGTGAATGTTGTTTGTGTATCTGTGGCCCTGTGATGAGTTGGCGACTTGTCCAGGGTGTACCAGGTGTTCCACCCGATCGTAGCTGAGATAGGCACCAGCGCCCCCACGACCCCAAAAGGGAATAAGCGGTAGAAAATGGATGGAATTCTGCAAGGGTTACATGACAAGTTTGTGTTTTGAACAGGTTTGCAGTTGCATTTACGGAGAAAATGAAGCAAGAAGCCATGTTATATTTGGTATGACTTTACTTTTGTTCCCATTCCATCTGCAATATTATATATTAATGACTTTCATGGCAGGTCTGTGGCCCACATATCAAATACTGTTTTTCTGCTAACTGAAAATTTCTTTGTGTGCCTATTTAATGACAACTATTTCCTGTTTGCTTGTATGCATTATCTTTCATGTTCACTCCTAATTTCAATTTACATTCACCACATAAATATTACAAATGCAAGAGATGGTACTTTAATTTAGATAAACTGCCGTGTAGGTCTTTATGTTTTTTTGTTTATGAGTAGTGAGAGCAAAATGCTTGTATTTTTTTTATATTCTTGACACATCAACAAACACCAAGAGCCTGACAACTTTGATTATAAAACTAACAGAAGTGCTTTTACTACACAGACAATAAGCTGCCTACTTAATACCAATCTGCCATTAAAACAATGTTTTAGTGCTTTATTTTCCGATAATAAACAGCCTATCGAGGCTGGTGGCATGCTTTATCTTTGTCTTTTAGGATTGGCAGTGGGCTGACAAGACTTTTACAGTGGCAGAGAAAAAATAACACAAGTGGATCCAAAATAACAAGGAGTCAATTTACTTTCCATCCACTCGATGAATATTGAAGAAATTCCTATTATCTTAAGTGCCTTGTTGAGAAATTTGTTATTTGGAAGGCAGAGTTTGTCTGAAAATGTAGTCAAACCAAGATACATGCCAGACAAATGTGATGGAGTGACTTACTCTATAGTCTTTATTTATGAACAGCTACATGTGAATTCATAAGCTTTTTAAAGTCTTCTCATTTTAACCTGATGTCTTTTCCTCCAAAGCATTCCCAGAGCAGCAAAACCTATGTCCAGCCTCAAGGTGAGCTCTGCAGGCCAGTGCAGCCCTGACTCACCAAAGCGCTCATGTTCACATTTTTGCTCTGTTGTTATGCTTTCCCCAATGCAGAGTTCTATTTGCTGTTAATATTGGCTAGCATGCTATGTAGGACAATCCAAATCTCTTCCTGTTTTTACACATGTTTTCCTGCCAGGAGATTTGTTTGGAAACTGCATAGATTAAATGCATTTCCCAGGCCATATAATAATTGTATTCTTCATTCTTTTATTTTTTTATGCATTAACAACAGTCATTAAAAATTAGAGGTGGGTAATGTTTACAATTGAACCAAATCTTCCAATTCCCAGTACCAGAAAATCAAAACCGGTATGCAAAAGTACACATTTTCCGTACATTGTGGCATTTTAATAAATGTCATTTGATTAATAATCACATGTAATGTTTTAATGTAACATTCAGAAAAGAGCTGCTCATAATAACTGTGCCATTCAGTTGTTTTAACTTGTTTTCTTATGACATTTCTGAGTCTCATTCGCAAGTATTATATTGTAGACTTTGCATGCAGTTGCAAATACAAGACAGTAGATGACAGTAGTCTACAGGCAATATCAGAGTCGTGTATAGAGAGTATGGCCAACTAAACAACTGGCGCCATCTTTGCCACAAAGGGTGTGTGCGTCTTTCCGTAAGCATGCAATTGCAGTCGTTCTGATGCTAGTTTTCCTGATAAAATAAATGAACAAATATCAAAATATAGTTCTAAACATACTCCAACTTGTAGACTTACAATAAAACATGGTTTTATTTTGTTTATATATAATTTTGCAACCGTAGTTGATGAACTTTGCCTAAATATGAAGTAGTCTTTGCCGTTAATGTATGTCTAATCCTATGTTGCGCCCTACAGGAAGTCTTCATACTTGAATAATAATATATATAATAATAATTATAATAATAATAATAAATAAATTAAGTATCTGCAGCTCAGGGTCAGCCTTATATACGTAGTGTCTTGCCCCTGGGAATTGTCAAAAGTATTTCAGAGATTTCCACTTGGGATATCGGTGGGGTTCAGCCATTGTTACCCAGTCGAGCCTCCTCTACATACTGTAGAATAGGTCATTGACATTGAAACATTTCCACTACCCAACACTATCCAATTTCTTACTTGTGTTGTTTTGCCATAACTTTTCTGTCCTTCACAGTTAGTGTCCATAAAGGAAAATCTATTTTTTTTTCCCAAGTTCCGATCTCCCTTTTTTTTTTCAAGCCTATGAGAAATATAAAACTTTAAAGGGCTTCTTTCCTAGCCTTGTGACCTATTTTGTTGCACTTGGTTGCACCAGTTAGACAGTCATAAACATTTCTGTACTATATTTTATCTGTCCAAAGCAACACACATCAGCCATATAAGGGCTATAATTCAAAAAAACAACTTGTCCAGGATATACTCTGCCTTCCACCTGAGTGCAGCTGGTATAGACTCCAGCCCCCCACGGTAGAAAATAATTGGTTGGATGCTAATTCTGATTGAATTGTTTATGCTAAAATACACCAATTATTGAATTTATATTGGTCTGTATCTGCATTTATTTCAAAGGTATTGAGACAGACATTTCAGAGGATTTCGACTGGACTGAATTCTTGCAGAGTGCAGGTACCACTTTCTTACATCACCAGTATTGTTGAAAATATTTGTAATACTGCATATTAAATAATGCATGCAAAGTAAATGGTTTCACTCAAAAGTAAAACCTTGATCTGTTGAAAGTGATTTAACCATTTTATAAATACTGTATTTTGGTAAAATGTTAATTATATTGTAGTATTTTAAAGTTTTTGGTTACAACCAAGCTGGTACACGTACAGCATGGATGTTCAGTGCAGCCCGGGGGACATTTTTGTCCATAAACTCTTTTTAATTGGCCTTTGTCAAATTCTGAAGATTAAAATAATTGACTATTAATTAACTATATTATATATAGACTTGTGTGTGAATGTGAGTGTGAATGTTGTCTGTCTTATCTGTGTTGGCCCTGCAATGAGGTGGCGACTTGTCCAGGATGTACACCGCCTTCCGCCCGATTGTAGCTGAGATAGGCACCAGCGCCCCCGCGACCCCAAAGGGAATAAGCGGTAGAAAATGGATGGATATATAGACTTAGACTTAAATTGTATTTATCCACAAGGAAAACTGTTTGACACACTGTAACTCAATTGCAAAATTATGAAAATCTCAGGAGCTACCATGTGATCTGCTGCCACTCTTTCAGCCACACTTTAGAAACCATGTAGTTGCAAAACGTCCTCAAAGAACGAAACAAAAACATGAAAACAAGAGGGAAACATTAAAATAACACATAAAGAGTGCAGAACTGATGCAACCTGCTGTTACCTCAGCTGTGCCATTTTTACATACAGCCACAAGACTAAAATCCAACGAAAAACAAAAAATAATGAAATATACATATTGTGCACATACGATTGCACCACCCATAGTAAACAACAAAACCAAAACACCATCTGAGCACCCAGATACACCGCTACAGCCTCGGCGATGCTCCACACTATTGTCTGCATGACGGCCAGAGACAAGAACAGACCCAACAAGGTGACCAAGAGAGCCAACTAAGTCCTAGGCAGCCCACCAGCCCAAAGCCAACAACTAGTCAATGCGGATGAGGGCGAAGCCACTTAGAGAGGCTGAGGTGTCCGCGACACATGCTCATCCAGCCGGACCCCACAAAGCCTGTCCGTCCCGCCGGAGAGAGAGCAAACTTCCCCCATTCCAGCCTCCGGCAAACAAAGCCCAACGCTCAACGCCAGCTTGGCAACCCCGTCCCTTCCTCCTCATCGCCATCGTACCCTACGTTCTCTCCACACGGACTCTGATGGGGAGAGTGGTCTCCTCCGATCATTTGTGGCAAAATAACACTTCAGTTTGCATTGATTAAAGCAAGCAATAACAGACTGAACATCAACACATAACCCAAACTATTTCAACTTTAACCCCCCCTCCAAACTTTAGAGACAATGCAATATGAGTTTGACTTTGAGTTTATTTCGAACATGCAAGCATAAAAAATGATATATCTCAATTTCCAGTTCCTCTTTTCAACATGTTCGAAAATGAGTAGGACAAATTATAAGAGATAAAACATTGAATATTAAGGGTATGTGAAAGTTCGACTCCTACCTTGAGTGTTTCCCTGACAACCCCCTTAGTTTTGTTATCAATTACCAATATCAAGCAGCTAAATGCGCCAAATATAGGGAAGTATGGAGAGAGTGTTTTTCATATATTACCCATCATTCACTATAATGGATTGATATGTGTATTTTTTTTAAATTACATATGGGTGTTTTATAATATCCAGAATGTTCAATGAGCAGGTGTGGTATGTGCAACCGTGTGTTGACTTTATTTGTTGGTTATAGTTCATTTACACCATAAGTGAGAAACGTTATTTGGATTAGGTCATATCACATATCAATTGAGATTAAGCTTTTTAGTCAATGACTAGTACTTTGGTCGATCTCCTCATGAAGGCGGCGAAGTCTTCCCAATATCATGCCAAATTACTTTGGAGGGGATTAAAAGTCAGGCCACAAATCAATGCGGGCCAATCTTTTTGTTAAACTTTTGATGTCTCAGGCCGCGCTGAAGACTTCGGCAGGGTGCACTTGGCCCACGGGCCGTAGTTTGGACAATTCTAATGTATAAAATGTATCAAAGTGGCCCCGTGCATTTTTCTCGTGTGCGGCCCTAAGCTGAAACGTTTGAACACCCCTGATAAACAGTATTAAATACTGCGTTTATGACAGTTTTACAGTTTAGAGAAATACATGTGTCGAAGTGCTTGGTGGGACTGTTGTTGGGTGTAAAATAAGATCCAAATCATCACCTGCCAGTTAAAATATGTCGGAGTGGGTGTCAGCTATATGAATCGGTATGTGTGAGGTCTTTGTGGTATTTTAGTTTAGTTTCTTGTTTCCCAAACTGCTTTTTCTCACAATATATTTTTAGATATAAATATTATCAGAACCAGTTTGCACTGAGAACAGATCAGATCAGAAGCAGTTATCTATACTGTGGTGCCTCATAAAAGTGTACAAACCACAACGTACTTGGTAGCAATACTTTTTTTCAACTATATTTCAAATGGCGTATGCGTCTTAATGCATTTTTAACTTGGACTCAGCAAGAGGAGCTTCACTCTAGTACTTTGGTGCTGTGTAGAGGAGCACTTGATTAATAAAGCTCTAGCCTAAGGCCATTTGTCACCACATTTTACAACTGGTGCAAGTGATACTTATTGCCCACATACTCTTCCCTTAGTCCATTCTTGTTGACTTACAACATAAGTGTTCTTTTCTCCTGATGTTTTAAAGGAGGCTACCATGATTTCGATTGCTTTTATCTTTAAATAGAAAGTATCATCATTTTAAATGTATCATTGTGCAGTCTATATTTATTTGATCAATTGTCTTTGTTTATTTCTCGGAAAATACTGTACTCCGATGTTTTGATTTTAAGTGTACCAATTTGGATAAATGAATTTATGAAAGGAAGAAACCGTTGTACTCACCAGAGTAGTTTTTGATTACTACAACTGTGCTTCTGAAATAATTGCTGCATTTTTTTGGATGCTGCTAAAGAAGCTTTTAAGCCTCATTCTTTCTTCTTGCTGGATGACTTATTGCTTTCACCCGGATTAATGGTAAAAAGAGGTTGTATTTGGTCTATGCACACTCTCTAATCAGTGGTACTGAATTCCATATTCCTACCGAATTGAGGTACTGTGGTGTGTTTAATACAACAGGTGTCCTATTTTTTCAATTTCCAAAGTGAGAGATTTAAGAAAAACGTGTGCATCATTAGTCAAGTATGGTCTTTGTTCCACAATTAGTGCTCTTATACACATGAGATAAAATACCATTCGAGGTATTCAACCCCATTTTGTATTGCCTCAATATTTAGCTTTATTCAAAAGATTTTGCAAAATAAAATAAGCGGCACTTCATATCAAAGTGAAAACAGATTGTACAAGCTAGTGTCAATTAATTACAAATATATATTGTAATTTCTGGTCTATTAGACGCTACATTTTTTTCCCCTCTTCAAACCCTGCACTTTATACAATGATGCGTCTAATTTATAGATTTTTCCAGATTTCTGAGTTTCACACGGCACCGATAAATTTAGCCTCTTCACATCTGATCAACTGAATTGCCGAACAGGTCACAGTGGACCAATTAAGTAGTTCGTATTAAATTAAATGCCTTCACACAATCATTTATTTGGCAATTTAACGCTTTGTCCACTCAGCCTCATCATTGAGGGGATACGTTGAAATGGACAAGGTGCCACCCCAAAGTCGAAAGCGATCGACCCAGCCATCAAAAACTGAAATCTACCACCACTAACAGGCCACGAAAGGCCACTTGGCCGTGTAAAAAAAAAGTCTCAAGCCCAGGAGGCGACCAGCCTCAAGACAAAAGTGAAGGGGAAAGCGAGGCAGAAAGAAAGCCTCAACTCTGACACGGAAGAAGACCAACATGGCGGCCCCTGTGCGCTGGTGGAAGAGAAGGACGAAGACGGCGCTCTTCAGGAGGCTGCTGTATGCCGTGTTAAAGGCACCGTTTTTGTTAATTTTGTCAATGAACACAAAAGCCTTTTTAACCTTTTTTTATGTTCCAATGTGTACACCTGCGACTTATAGACTTGTGCAGCCAGTATATGTACAAAACAGAATTTGTCCAAAAATTTGGTGGGTGTGGCTTATAATTCTTTAGCCAAGAAAGTGCGCTAAATTATGCCTGCAGTGCTACCGAGATCATAGAGAACAGAGTACATTAACTGAGTACAGTTAATGTGTTTTGAGATTGTAGTATATAAACACCTGTGTCTGGGAGGTCTCTGTTCTATTAGTGTTCTTACTACAATTGCAACATAAAGATAAAAAGGGTACGTTAATAGTTCAGGATAGGACATGGTTACAAGAAGATTTCCCTTTCACTGGATATCCCAAAGAAGTCAGTTACATCTATAATTAAGAAATAGAAGGATATGCTATTTTTATTTATTTTGCCTAATACTGGCTTTCCTCACACACTGATCGGATGAGAAGAACACTGTTGATGGGGACCACAAAGACACCTACACCCTCTCTGAATGAGTTAAGCGACTGTACAGGCTACAACTGGTGCACTGCTGCTTCAGCAGTCTTAGGTGTATGAGAGAGAAAGCCACTGTTGAAAAAAGTTCACATCAAATTTCTCTTTGATCTGGCAAAAATGAAGAAGGTTCTTTGGTCTGGTGAGACCAAATGGAGCTTTTCTGTGAACACTAAGGACTGCACGTCACCACAAACATACCAGCTCTACTGTGAAGCATGGTAGTGGGAGCATGATGTTGTGGGACTGATTTTCAGCAGCAAGCCCTGAAACGTTTGCAAAGGTAGAGAGGGAACATGACACAGAAAAATCTCCTCAAATCCCAAAGGGGAATCTGTTTCTACTACTTTGGAGAATATTTAGTTCCCAACATACCAAAGCTCCACAGAACTGGTTCAAACACAGCATGGTAGATGTTTTAGCCCAGGCCCCAGATCTAAATCAACAATTTTTGTTTTGACTTGAAAAGAAAGTTTGAGCTGTTCCCGAGAAGCAATGTGGAACATTTGCAGTGTTCAGTTGAGCCAGCCTATTTAAGACATATCCATACAGTCGAAGTGCTGTGATTTTGATTCTACTAAATGTTGACCTAAAGCAGGGATATTCAGCTGAATTGATTTGGGAACCAAATTTCCAGAAAGCTAAGGACCTGAGGACCGGACTTCTCTCTTTTCTATATGCATTGCTAGTTTATTCCTAAGAACCTGCATACTCTACTGCAGACATTTAATATTGGTCCATTAATTTTGTCAGAGTTACCAGAGCACTCTGCTGTTTCTTTTAGGACCTTCTGCAAAAAAGCTAGTCAAATATCATCTCTCTTACAGCACTCTAGTGTTAAAATTTTACTGCAAAAATGTGAATCTCTCACAAGGTTTTATGAACTGAAGATGTAGGCCACCAGTTGAATAGCCGAAATGATTAAAAAGAGAGGACGTAAACTGTAACATCGAGAAACACCACTACTATAACTAAATAAGCTGAACAAATGACTACTGTCTGCATCTAAAATAACAAGCTACAGCAACAACTTAGTTACAATAACCGTATTACAAAAAAAAAATAATAATGCTGCCAAAAAGGAGAAGACTTAAAGTGGTGCCTTGAGGAACGCCTCAGTTATGTAAACCACAATTTTGGACCCCACTGTTCTATCAAGGGTAAAATGTCAATGCAAGGATTTACAGATGTATTTACAGTGGTCCAATGCAACAAAGAGGAACTATAAAACAGGAGCACTCTAGTGTTTTTTATGAATTTGTGGCAAACTAGTCTCCCGAGTTTTAAACGAAACTGAGGGGCCGGTATGGTGTCATTCTCGGTCTTTGATTTGGTAACCCGGGCTGCAAGTTGAAAGCCCTGACATGAGTCATTTATGCAGGTTTTTTACCCTCTCCATGTTTATTAGATAGTACTTTATTTATTCCGTCAGGAGAGTTCCTTCAGGAAAATTAAAATTTTCAGCACAATCCCATTCAAGATCAAACATTACAGGGAGACAGAACAGGATCGCTGACGGGTCTGCCGGCTTCCAGCGCCCCTTACAAAAAAGATGACATACAGGTAAACAGGGGGGGGGGGGGGGATGGGAGAAAAGAATAGAAGATTAAAATAAAATTAAAAAAAAAAAAAAAAAAATCGGTCTTAGCCTGGGCCCTGGAGTAGGGGTGCAGACTGAGGCCAAGGGGGAAAAAAAACAACTCGTAGCCATAGTACACATCCCTCTTACATGTGTGTAAGAGGGAAACATCAAAGAACACAGAGGACATTAAAGACATTAAAGCAGCAGATACAACCAGACACTTCTACATACAGCTATGAATAAAAAGTAAAAGAAACATATACACTGTGGTGGCCTCTGCGGTGTTCCACGCCATTTTCCGCTGGGGTGGAGGGAGCATGGCCAGAGACAGAAGCAGACCCAACAAAGCAACAGCCGACTCCACTCTCGGCCAATGTCCAGTCCGCATGCACACATTTGTAAAAATCTGTTTTCACTTTGACATTAAACATTCTTGTCAGAACATCTAAATGATTTTAACCAAGATTTAATCTTTAAAATCTATAAAGAGCTGACATACACTATATTGCCGAATGAATTTGGCCACCCATCCAAATGATGAGAATCAGGTGCCCTAATCACTTGACCCAGTGTATAAAATCAAGCCCATATGCATGGAGACTGTTTCTACAAACATTTGTGAAAGAATGGCCCGCTCTCAGTGATTTCCAGCGTGGAACTGTCATAGGATACCACCTGTGCAACAAATCCAGTCGTGAAATTTCATTGCTCCTAAATATTCCAAAGTCAACTTTATTATAAGAAAAGTAAAGAGTTTGGGAATAACAGCAAGTCAGCCACCAAGTGGTAGGCCACGTAAACTGACAGAGTGGGGTCAGTGGATGCTGAAGCGCATAGTGCAAAGACTTTCTGCACATTCAGTTGCCACAGAGCTCCAAACTTCATGTGACATTCCAATTAGCCCACGTACAGTATGTAGAGAGCTTCATAGAATGGGTTTCCATGGCCTTGAAGCAGCATCTAGTGAGATGCAGTAGTGTAAAGCAGGTCGCCACTGGACTCCAGAGCAGTGGAGACGCCTTCTCTGGACTGATGAATCACGCTCTTCTATCTGGGAATCTGTTGGACCAGTTTGGGTTAGAAGGTTGCCAGGACAACATTAAATTTCGGACTGCATTGTGCCAATTGTGAAATTTGGTGGAGGAGGAATTATGATGTTGAGTTGGTTTTTTCAAGAGTTGGGCTTAGCCCCTTTGTTCCAGTGAAAGGAACTTTAATTGCTCCAGGATACCAGAACATTTTGGGCAATTCCAGGGGATGGCACTTCAATTTAATATGTGAGTAAAGGCAGGTGGCCAAATACTTTTGGCAATATAGTGTATCAAAGGGCTTGAACAAGGCTGAAAGGGGCAATGACAACTCTTGTCAGCGATTGCAAAGAAAATGCAGTATGTTAATCTGATGACAGCCACTTCTTTGTATTATTTCCACAGCACCAAGATGTCTCTATTGCCATGACACAGGGTGTCATTATTTTGTACTTGCAAATAGTGGGATTGAGGAGAGACAGGTGGACTTATTTGAGCGGTTCAAGTGAAGACCACTTTTATATGCATACTTGGTCATATTCTAATTAAAGCATTTGGGAAATGTCAACAAAGCCTTCCTGAAGTTGATGGCAAACACAAACCATTTTTTTCTCAGTGAACTGCATGAGCAATAGACAGTTGAAAGATTGCTGCTGGAACATTAGAATATTTTCACACTTTATTTCTCTCTTAAAGGTTTTGTCACTCATTTTGCAAGGTCTCTGCTACAATTCCAACTGCCATTATTTCCTTGCGTCGTATTTTGAGGTCAGGACTTTGGTCTTCTACCTGAGCGTGTGTGCTTTTCTTATGCCACGTGAAATCAATGCAAGGATGTTGAAGACATCCTGGAGAATTAGCAGCTCCATTGACAATAGGCTCTGAGGATCGGGGTCAGAGACCAGACTCCACGCTGTCACTTTTAGAGCGGCTTTAATAGCATTAAAGATCTGCCTCAGCCTCCTGATCTGGACTTAACTGGCAGCAGGGGATTTTGCTTGCCTGTCATGGAACTCCTAGCATTTGCTTGTGTGGCTGTTTGCAGTCTCATGGTGTGCTTATTTACTTTTAATAATGAACACATATTTAAAACACTTTATAAAGTTCTGTAGTAGCCATTCACTGATTATTTTTTAACAAAAGATGTGCTTTTACAAACTGTGATTTACATAAAATCATCACTGCTTTCATTAACTAATAAACATGGGCTGGGATGTCTTTTGACTGGCATTGTGTAAAGGCAGGCGGGCGATGACACGTTGTAGAGGACGGTAAAAATAAAGCCATCACGGCACGCCTCAACATTGTAGTCCGAGTGAAGATCGGAGGATGTTAACCCCGGTTGATGTCCGGGAGAGGCGCCAAAATCCGGAAACCCCCCGAAACAATCGGGGGGGGGGGTCGGCGATTATGCAGCTGAGCCACATCAGAGTGGCTAAAGAGCTGCATGCGGCTCCGGAGCCGCGGTTTGCCGACCCCTGAACTATACCATGTAAAGGAATAAGGAAGTATCTTAAATTACACTGACAATTTTACTTACCATAAATAAATCCAAATATTTACAGTTAATACATGTCAACCGTATCGACCGATCTCACTCATGGATCATCAGTATCAGAATCGGCAGCAAGAAACCCTGATCAGAGCAAGCAATGTTTTTTAGGAATCACAAAAACGTAGCTGCAAATAGTATTGAAGCACAACATTTATGCCACTCCCCAAATTTTGATCACGACTGTACATGTCCCTAATCCTGCAGAACGTGTTCAACCAATCATTACTAATGTAGACACACCCAGTGTAGCAGACATCAGGTGTGATTATCTGTTCCTGTTAGTGCCTGTTCGTGTGTATGTGTGTGTTTGTGCGTGTGTCATAATAATCATAGTGCAGGGTCGGGTTATTAGGATTTGCGCCGTTTGAAGGTCAGCTGCTAAACAGTACAGTCATTGGCACCCTTCTTCTGCAAGTCTCTTAATGTTTTGGTTGCACTCCAACTGGGCAAAGAGCTGACTCCGTAGTTTTCTCAAACAATTTGACATCATTACTTGTTTTCCAGCAATGTAAATCTTCCCTGGCCACGGTTAGACCGTTGTGGCCATGTAGTTATGACTACAGTGATTAGGCCACGCCTTTTAGTGCCTTTCAATTTCCCTTGCTGAGCATTACAACTGTGATCAGGGAATGGCGCAAACACATCAGTCACTGCCGTCTTATTTTCTTCCTGACCTTGGTTGATGTATCACTTTCATTACCTGCCAATGTACTTGGGATGTTCATTATGCAATGTTTTGTTATTTTAGCACTGCATGTTTTTCCTTGATGTCTGGCATCACTCCAGGTATACGTGGTGAGCATGTGGAACGGCTCCATGTTTTCCTGTTGATCTGTGGCCTCAGAAGAGTCAAGGACCCTCTGTATTTAGTGGAGAGTTTTTCAGGTGCAGCCGACATTTAAAAATCACTCAACATTATTTTTGGTATTTAGGAATTTTAATGTGAAATAGTTTATATTGTTGTTGTTGTTTTATTTTTGCAAAGCTTTTCTGTCTGTATAGTTTATTCGAGCTAGTGGTTGAGGCATTGTCCTCATGAATTAAACATGGCACGAGATCTCTGCGGTTGAGTATCATCAAATTGAAAATGTATGCCCAAGTGCAGAGCTTTTACTAACAGCTCATAAAGGATCCACACGGACCCTGTTTATGAATCTTTTCTCATGGCTCATTTACTGTTAAGATACAGTGGTACCTTAGTTGTCATTCCAAAACATCCAATGAGAACCAAATTGTACAGAAACCAAATCAAATTCCCGTAAAAAATTTGTAAATGTAATTAACTTGCTTTAAGCACCCAAAAATAGTAATACAAAACAGGTCTTTTGTAGAACAATTTTAGTTTGACATGCATAAAATAATGCAAAATACATATAATTGACAAATTAAATCATGATTACTATAGACACCACATTTTGTACTTTGCTGCAAGTTATTTCTTGGATTCAGTGTTTCTAATCTTCTTGATCATGGTGCCAGCACTAGTTTTAAACCCAATAAATAAGGACAACGACTGTGCTTATAAATGTACATCAAATATTGTAACCACATGCACGTGCTACAAAACATCCCACTGCTGTGACTCCACAACCCCTTAGCAGTGCAATACAACTACAATTTATTTGGGCCAGAATGTAAGTTGTTTTGCAGTCATAATTAGGGATAGACACCAAATTTGGTACGGGTATTAATTCATATACCTTTGTACTCGTAACGTAATTTCAACATCGGCTCAGACACATGGTACTGATTTGCATCAGTAATTTTGTATGGCAATTTTAACACCTCTAAACTTGGCAACAAAAACTACAACTTAGATGCAAGTTACAATCAAAGAGCGAGTCTGTAATAAGTTCAATACTTACAACACTTTGTAGACCACAACATAAGACTACTTCGTAGCGAGGCAACACACTATAATTTATACACTACTGCCTTTTAATGTCTTGGAATTGTAACTGCATTCAAAGGCTATGTAATACTTGCAAATGAGACTCAGAAATATAACAAGAAAACAAGACATAACAAATGGACCGCACAGTTATGAAAATCAGCTGCTCTTTAAATGTTACATTAAAAATTGTATTTTATCATTAGACATTAACACTTGTTAGCACATAATAGTACCAAAAATTGGTACCCGTAAGTACTGGTATCCATTCCCAGGCACTGGCAAATGCTACCTTATCAGTTGACATGTGAAAGGTATCTATCCATAGTCGTTGGCAATAACAATAACACATAGAATACACCACTAACAGGTGGGATTCTTTGTTTGGGACGTTTTTATCAGGGCACACTTTCTAAATCAAACCGTGCAAAACTTGGTACCAATGTACCAATATAAATGAGCTTTTACCTCCAATTGCTAAAATGCAACAGATGTTGGCGCTGTTGGTCCTCCAACCCAGCCTCCAATGTGTAAATACGCCTATTGTCTGTCTTTCAGAGTGGCACAGTGAGAATCCCCAAAATGTTCTCGTTATAATTGGTCCAAAGGTAAGAACACATCCTTAAAATGTTTATTTTTGTGTTTGTTGTCCAACATACACCAGGAGTATCTTTCTCTCTGCATTTTGACTCGGTGTACAATTGCTACTGCTAACAGACATGCCCTGGAGCTTCTGACTGTGGCTAATTGGACACAGTAGAGATACCACTTTAACTATTTACAGTAGCTGTGATTGTAGTCAGCACTGAGCGTCTCCTAACAGGCTGAAAGTCATCAGCTGTAGTGCCTCTTCCCTTTTGTGTCAAACTGACATCTGCTTATTGCATATTTCAGATGGGCACTTACCCAACTAGTCATGTATACAGTACAGCTTTGTGTCCTGATCTGCACATGCCCTGACATGTGACATATGATAGAAATTGCCAGTTCCCCTCTCTGCCATCCTCTTTCAGTTTTAGCCCATTGTCTCATTCCTTTAACTAAATCAGTAAATAGACTTATGATATTTGGGCATTTTTTGAACAATTAGCACAAGTCAAATCCTGGCAAACAGCAGAAAATATGTGTGTACAATGTCTTTATCAATTTACCTTACAGTATTTGCCTCAAATGAATGAGACTTGGCACAGGGCTTATCTACTGTATACTTTTGAAACGTGCTCTGTTGTGCTTTGATCTTGTTTGATAAAGCAATTCAGTTGAAACAACAACGCTTGATTCATCTCAATACTTCTAAATCACAGTGGAAGTGTTTGTTTGTTTGGTTCTCAGATAAACAAGGCACATATTTTGTTAAAAAAAACGACGTGTGTGTATCGTTTTCCCACAATATTTGTGTGACTCTCACCGTTAAGCATTGTCTACATTCAGTAAATAGATATCAGTGAATCTAAAACTAAAGACTAGTGACTGTTCCAATTAGTCATGCATTGCTCAAAGTGTTACGCATCATAAATATAAGGGAAGAAAATTCAGGTCATTTTGTCAACGATGACGCATCAAACTCATCTGTCAATGCACAACTGTTCCTCGAGTATTGCCTTGTATTTGTCCATAAAAAAATATTTATTATTGCATATTGTGGGCTTCAAAGTGGAGGGGAAAACAGGGATGTTGTACCGGGACCCCAAACTCAGAATCCCCTGGGCTTTTGTAAAGTTTGAAGATGTTTGCTATTTCATTTGAATATGTAAGTTACAAAACATGTCGTATATCTTAAGATGAAATGGATACAGCCATTAAAGTTCAATATGAAGGTTGCTTGGATAAAATTAAGCATATCTCATACAACCCCTATCAAAAATGCAAAATGGTTTATTCCACCTAGATAGCAGTAAACTTGGCTACAAACACTTCAGACACAGCACCAACATTTTGGAAGAAGAATGAAGTGATAGAAGAAAGGTATTTGCCAGTTCCCCTCTCTGCCATCCTCTTTCAGTTTTAGCCCATTGTCTCATTCCTTTAACTAAATCAGTAAATAGACTTATGATATTTGGGCATTTTTTTAAACAATTAGCACAAGTCAAATCCTGGCAAACAGCAGAAAATATGTGTGTACAATGTCTTTATCAATGTACCTTACAGTATTTGCCTCAAATGAATGAGACTTGGCACAGGGCTTATCTACTGTATACTTTTGCAACGTACTCCGTTGTGCTTTGATCTTGTTTGATAAAACAATTCAGTTGAAACAACAACGCTTGATTCATCTCAATACTTCTAAATCACAGTGAAAGTGTTTGTTTGTTTGGTTCTCAGATAAACAAGGCACATATTTTATTAAAAGAACGACGTGTGTGTATCGTTTTCCCACAATATTTGTGTGACTCTCACCGTTAAGCATTGTCTACATTCAGTAAATAGATATCAGTGAATCTAAAACTAAAGACTAGTGACTGTTCCAATTAGTCATGCATTGCTCAAAGTGTTACGCATCATAAATATACGGGAAGAAAATTCAGGTCATTTTGTCAACGATGACGCATCAAACTCATCTGTCAATGCACAACTGTTCCTCGAGTATTGCCTTGTATTTGTCCATAAAAAAATATTTATTATTACATATTGTGGGCTTCAAACTGGAGGGGAAAACAGGGATGTTGTACCGGGACCCCAAACTCAGAATCCCCTGGGCTTTTGTAAAGTTTGAAGATGTTTGCTATTTCATTTGAATATGTAAGTTACAAAAAATGTCGTATATCTTAAGATGAAATAGATACAGCCATTAAAGTTCAATATGAAGGTTGCTTGGATAAAATTAAGCATATCTCATACAACCCCTATCAAAAATGCAAAATGGTTTATTGCACCTAGATAGCAGTAAACTTGGCTACAAACACTTCAGACACAGCACCAACATTTTGGAAGAAGAATGAAGTGATAGAAGAAAGGTAAAAATATGATTAATGTATTTGTGGCAGCATAGGAGAAAGTGATGTACAAGTTTCACTTTTGAATCTCATTGCACATAACTGTGGTGCATTCAAGGACCCATCGATTGAATAGTTAGAGAGAGAGGCGTTAAAGGGTAGGTTTAACCCCCAGAAGATGCAGTAATAATAATATAACAATGATATATTACTATGATTTGTATTACCCAGTGATGATAATTATATGTGAATCAGGTAATCTCTACTTCACACTCTAAAGTGAAGGAAAACTTGACAGATTTAAAACAAAATAGAATAAAGAAAAACACATTATTGTCAACAAACATGAGAGCTTGACAGAAAATACAGGTGGATACTCTGATTGGTGCAGTTGATATACAATATATCTTGTGACCAAAATATCATCCCTGACGTCAACAGGCAAGGCATGGCAGGGCACGTTTATTTATACAGCATAATTCGTACACAAAAATAATGAGAGTTTATATCAAGGGTCCCCAAACTCTTTGAGCCAGGGGCCATAATGGGTTGAAAAAATGTGGCCGTTTATAGACAATCGTGGTCAAAAGTGTACATACACTTGTAAAAAACATAATGTCAAGGCTGTCTTGAGTTTCCAATAATTTCTACAACTCTTATTTTTTTGTAATAGAGTGATTGGAGCACATAGTCGTTTGTTAGAAAAAACAACTCCCCTTTACCACCACCATGCCTGACGGTAGGTATGGTGTTCCTGGGATCAAAGGCTGTACCTTTTCTCCTACAAACATATTTCTGGGTATTGTGGCCAAACAGCTCCCTTTTTGTTTCATCTGACCACAGTAGTTTTCTCCAGAAGGTTTTATCTTTGTCCACGTGATGTCAGATGAAATAAAAATGTAGTTGTTTGGCCACAATACCCAGCAATATATTTGGAGAAGAAAAGGTGAGGCCTTTAATCCCAGGAACACCATTCCTATTGTCAAGCATGTTGGTGGTAATATTATGCTCTGGGCCTGTTTTGCTGCCGATGAAACGGGTGCTTTACAGAGAGTAAATGGGACAATAAAAAAAGGAGGAATACCTCCAGATTCTTTAGGACAACCTAAAATCATCAGCCCGGAGGTTAGGTCTTGGGCGCAGTTGGGTGTTCCAACAGGACAATGACCCCAAATGCACGTCAAAAGTGGTAAAGGAATGGCAACATCAGGCTAAAATCAAGGTCCTGACTTAAACATGTGGACAATGCTGAAGAAACAAGTCCATATATTAACATTGCTGTATGTATACTTATGACCCAGCAGATTTGGTCACATTTTCAGTAGACTCATAATAAATTAAAAAAAGTACCAAATTTCATCAATGTTTTTTGTGGCAAACAAGTAAATGCTCCAATCACTCTATCACAAAAAAATAAGACTTGTAGAAATGATCAAACACTTCTTTAAAAATTCCCCATCAGTGAACGCCTTTCCACAGCTAGCAATTAGTTTAGCTGCCTTGAAGCTGGCCCGAACAGATGACAAGTTTGCCTGTGTTTGGCATTACATTTTACTCCGCTGGGCAGCAAATTCACGGTTTAGCGTAGCCAGCTTTTCTCCTCTCACTTTGCCCAGCAAGCTCGCATACTGCCCTCCGTGGAAAATTTCATAGTGTCGCCAAATGTTGAATTCTTTAAACACCCCCTCTGTCTCTTTGCAGATTAGACAAACTGCAAGAAGTCAAAACTCTACACTCGGAAACTGTTTTACGTTTCACCAACGAGTTGGCAATTTTTTTCCCCTCGTACACTAATTGATTGAAAGAGCACGCACTTGACGTCAAGCTATAGATGAGAAAATGTATTTTTAGACAACAAACCGTAGAGTAACAAACGGTAGAAAATTGATTAATAAATGGCCGTGAAAAAACAGATTAAAAAAATAATGATACATATATATATACACATATATATTTTCGGCCGATAAATGCTTCAAAATGTAATATTGGAAATTATCGGTACGTGTGTCAAAAAGTAAAATTTATGACTTTTTAAAACGCCTCTGTACGGAGTGGTACACGGACATAGGGAGAAGTACAGAGTGCTGATAAACCTTAAAGGCACTGCCTTTGCATGCCGGCCCAATCACATAATATCTACGGCTTTTCACACACACAAGTGAATGCACGGCATACTTGGTCAACAGCCATACAGGTCACACTGAAGGTGGCGTTATAAATAACTTTAACACTGTTACAAATATGCGCCACACTGTGAACCCACACAACACAAAAATGACAAACACATTTCGGGAGAACTTCCGCACCGTAACACAACATAAACACAACAGAACAAAGACCCAAAAACCCTTGTAGCACTAACTTTTCCGGGATGCTACAATATACCCCTCCGCTACCCCCTACCCCCCCGACTTTAACCCCGCCCACCTCCCAAACCCTGCCCATCTCAACCTCCTCATGCTCTCTCAGGTAGAGCGTGTCCCAAATTCCAAGCTGCTGTTTTGACGCATGTTAAAAAAAATAATGCACTTTGTGACTTCAATAATAAATATGACAGTGCCAAGTTGGGATTTTGTTTTCCATAACTAGAGTTGACTTATTTTGGAAAACCTTGTTACATTATTTAATGCATCCAGTGGGGCATCACAACAAAATTGGGCATAATAATGTGTTAATTAAACGACTGTATATATCGGTATTGGTTGGTATCAGAATCGGTAATTAAAATTTGGACAATATCAGATAATCGGCTATTGGCAAAAGAGCCATTATCGGACATCTCTAAAATATATGTATTTTTATTTTTAAACTCGGGACTTCCCGCAGGCCAGATTGTGGACGCTGGCGGGCAAATTACGGCCCGCGGGACACAGTTTTTGGACTCCTGGTTCATATGATTATTCACATGTTTACTCTATAATCAATTTCATGGCAATTTTTTGTAAAAAATAAACTTCATGTACATGTGTTTTAATTGTGTTTATCCCATATTTGAAAGTTAAAAACCTAATTAGGGTTTTTACATGTTTTGTGCATCCATGTAAAAAAATAAACTACTACAATTAACTATTGTATTCATCCAATAGTTAATTTAGTGCACTAAACATACCAAGTGTGTGTGTATTGCAACGTTGAAAAGGGATAAGCGGTAGAAAATGGATAGATGGCTGGATGGTTTAGGATGGGAATAAGGGTCCTTCAAAAGTCGTGTCTATGGACCCCAGAATTTGGTGCTACATCCCTAGTTGTGATTGAGATCCTGCTCGCTCTACTATATACACTAAATCCCAATATATTATATGTATTAAATTAGGATACTAATAATACAATTGCAAGTTTGTGCAATGCTAACGGTATAATCAAAAAGTTGCCGCTTGCTTGGCAACATCTTTGACCTAAATTGATATGCTGTGACTTTTTCTGGGGGTAAACTAATGCACACAAATCCCACATTGCAATAATCAGATTGGCCATCCTCCCGATCCTGACCCCAATCTCTGAAAAATAGAGGATTTTCAGAAAATGATTTGCTCTCGGTAAAAAATCATTAATCTTGCCATTGTTTTGTCTGTCCTCCTTGCATTCTTAATTATCATGAAGCTTTTGTGTCTCCCAGATTGATCCTGTCCTGACTGATGCAGTCGAAGCTGTTGTTAGGAGGTAAGTGCCCCTCAATTTTCAGAACCAGTTGCACATTTCATAGAAGCTGCTTGAGCTGTTTTACCCCTAAAATGTTAGACTATGTGCAACAAATGGCACAAACAGCTTCAGATATCCTTAAGAAAGGAGAACTGAATGCACAATGTGGGTGTCTTTTTTCAAATTCTCCTTCTTAGTAGTGATCTTTTCGTTGTTCACCACAACTGTGGTTGGCCTCTCTGGTTAGGACGTCACCTGAGCTGATTGTGCATGTTGCATGTAGTGCTGCCATATTTCTTGCCCTGAGCTTGTCGCTGCTGCTCACCATCATTCACGCCTTTGTGAGCCCTGAGTCACAGCACAATTGAACTCTGAGCCTGCTTCTGCAGAACAGCAGGGGTCTTCTTGGCCCAGGAGAGGAGGCAACCGGAGCTTCACGCTGCCATGAAAAGGTGCTTTGCTTTGGTCAACAGTTCCATCTCAGAGGGCATGTCCGCAGCTATCTTGGAGGTAAACATCTCCAGGCCTCCTGGGTAATAGGGCAACAAATCCCCTGATTAAAACTTGTACTATCTAATGCATGATCAAACATGAATCTGTGATTTTGTAAATGACTCACTCATTGTTCAGGATTCAAAGCCCAAACACCTAAGACAAAATTGTTCAATCTTATCCACTCCTGTTTTTCTATTCCTGAACAAGCAAAATGTGCAAATCCACCTAATCTCCTCTAAACGCAGTTGATTAAGACAATCCACTGTTGGCTTAAAGGTGGATTAGTATGTTAGCATGTTTGTCTCATGCTTGGGGGTATTAGCAGACACAGATTCTTAATTCTGAAACTGAACAATGACAAGAAGATACAATAGTCAAATAATAGTGATTATTCTCAGCATCACCCTGTCTGAAATTTACATGGCACTATATACAGGCTACCATTTACAGTACATGTTGCAGTACTAGGGGCATTCTACCGAATATGTGCCGTTTGCTTCTTCTAACCTTCTCAAAATAAATTTCCAAGTTAGGTTTTTCTTTTTTCAGTTCAAAATCTGATAGTACACACATTGAACTACTCAAAATGTGCATTGGCCCATTTCAGGCCATCTTATTTCATTTTGTACAAAGTTCCTAAAAACAAAGATTACTCATTTGAGTAACATGACTGAAAGTACCTGAAAGGAGTTTTAAGTATAGAATTAGGAATTGAAAAAACTATAACAACAGGACCTAGTGAGAATTTAGGCGAGACTATCATGTGAATTTAAAATATTTTGTTTGGAATAACAAATATTTCTGAAGGATTTGAACAGTTCTAACTCATTAAGTTTTAGGGACAGGCAATAAATGCTTTTTTTTTTTTTTTAAATGTTTTTAAGGTAGTATACATTTTTTTATTAAACATTTAATCAGAATAATTTGCAGGACACTTTGCCTTATAAAAAACAATACAGTTAATGTTATAATTCATTTGCTGTATGTTTTTTATTTTCTGGGGACGCAAATGGCACTGATTTAGTGGAATGGCCAAGATTCTGCAGAGAAATTATACTGTGCATGTATGGCAATGTTTTTTTTTCTTTACACAAAAAGCTTGCATTGTTGCACATAAAGCTCAGGGTCAATTTAGCCATCATTAATACATCAAGCTAGTTTATTGAAGAAACAACAAATGAATCACGCTGCCACAAATTATCTTGTTTTTGACATTTTGTGAACCAAAAAATACTATGTTACATCAAGAGGTGTTGTATTGTATATTTAATTAATTGCTGTAAAGTTCGCTAGTTTTGCTCTGCTTTTTAAGTAAACAAACAAACAGCCAGTTAAATGACAGAGGTCCTGATCTACCAAAGGTTTGTGTGTATTAAAAGACGTGCAAACTTCAAAGTCGCGCAAGGCTGATTTACCAAGCACATGTGTAGAGGATTGTGTCTCTTAAATGAGCAAAAAAGGGCACTGTTCATTTAGCCTGTCTGTATTCATAAATATGTAAAATATATACTGATTATTAGACTGCCCACAAAAGTAGGAGGGGAAGTTGCAAATATAATCATTTAGCGCTTGCAATTTGATTCAGCGTGGCTGAAATTGTTTTGCAGCCACTGTTTTGTTTCTATGTTTAGCTCATCTAGGAATTATGTGCAAGCTGGCACAGTTATGCACAAATGGCTGTGAGAAAGGAAGCGGTTGAAAGAGAGAATATTCTGTCTTTGCGCGTGTCAATGTATTTGGACTGTTAAGTAAATATACTTGAGGTTAAACTATTTTTTTATACTGATTTATGTAACTGATTTGTTTTGCTAACAATTTTGTAAGCTGAATTTTTTTACGTCAAGTTATGCTGACAATTTAAAAAAAATTGAAAAAATCCATCCATGCCTCTTTTTCCGCTTATCCGCGGTCGGGTCGCGGGGGCAGCAGCCTAAGCTGGGAAGCCCAGACTTCCCTCTCCCCAGCCACTTTGTCCAGCTCCTCCCGGGGGATCCCGAGGCGTTCGTGTCCAACGTGTCCTAGATCTTCACAGTGGCGTGGCGTGGACTTGCACTGAATATAAATTAAAATAAACATTTTTATTAAATTGGATATTTACACAAAAAATATATAAATACAAACAATTGATTTACTTACATGAATTCAGTGTCAAAAAAGCTTTTGTAATAATAACACAAAAGTAACCTCCATATTTGGACATATTGTCTATTCAACAGTATATTTTTATAGCTGCTTGATAACATAAGGGGCTGATTAAAACAAATTCTATGGAATTGTTTTGGTGTCTGTTTTTTTTTTTTTTTTAATGGATTTCATTTTTTGAAAAAATCTTTTTCCAACATGCCTTTCTATCACAACATTGCGACGCCTCCCAACGCACACCTTCAGCGTGCTAGAAATAGGTTATGTTGGTGAGAGTGTGCTTCTTTCTATATAGCCCAGAAAAAGAGGGCAAGATTATGATGCCATAAATGTGGAGGAAATGTGTGTCTCCATGGTGACAGGCAAAATCCTCATTTAAATAGGGCGGTCTACATCACTTTTGTATTTGTTATCAATTGTACACAGTGGGTTTTTTTGTTGTCCTGTCCAGCTACTCAGGCAAATCATATTGTTGATGTAGTTGCCCTAATAGGCTGTACACATTTACTTAAAAAAGAGCAGTGTGGGATATTTTCTCAACCTGCTCAGTGGCCTTGTGGTTAGAGTGTCAGCCCTGCGATCGGTAGGTCGTGATTTCAAACCCCGGCCGAGTCATACCAAAGACTATAAAAATGGAACCCATTACCTCCCTGCTTGGCATTCAGCATCAAGGTTTCAAATTGGGGGTTAAATCACTAAAAATAATTGCCAGATGTGGCCCCCGCTGCTGCTCACTGCTCCCTTCACCTGCCAGGGGGTGAGGGTGATGGGTCAAATGCAGAGAATGATCTCACTACACCTAGTGTGTGTGTAACAGTCATTGGTACTTTAACTTACAACTTGATACCTTATTTGTATTTCACTTTATCAAATGGTCTTGTATAATTATTTGGTGCAGCCGGGCCGGAGCAGGAGGGGATAGAAAGAGAAAAAAAGGAAGACAGAGGGGGGAAACTGCGGGGACAAGAGGGGGATAAGACAGACAGACAGACAACAATAACAACAACACCAGAACAACATCAGCAAATAGGATATGTACAAATACGATGGTAAAAATGATTCCTAAAAATCAGTTAGTGAAATGAATAATACAGATATGAAAATGAGCATTATTACACTACAAATGGAGCAATGCAAATACTAACAGAAATAGCACTATTGATAATTAATAAGAACAATAATTACATCTATTATCGACAATACAATTGTTCGAATGCAACAATACATATATGTAATGTTAACTTCAAATACAAAAGAAAGAAGATACATGGAGGGGAAAGGGAAAAAAGGCCAACTATATTAACCCTGTAGATTGTTATAGTTACAATTGGTTAAGGTTTGTCAGTGTGCAATGTGTTACCCAGTTTCTTGTTGGGCAACAACGTTAATATATCTACACGCAGTCTTAGTAGATCACATGCAACACACCCACCAGTTGTACACACAATTTTTTTTGTTTGCACTATATTTCGCACATGTTATTACCTGTTTAACGCTGTGTGCTCCAACAGGCCATGGATCTGGGGCTACCTGTCTTGGCCAGGAACATTCCGGGAAATACTGCTATAGTGCAAAATGAGGTCACTGGACTGGTGTACTCTTCCCCTCAGGTATATTGACACAAAACACATTTTACAGAGGACAATTATAGTTTTCCATGCAGAAACAATGTGAAATGTAGCCATTAAAACAACGTTCACCATGTTTTATAACCAGATAGACCAGGGGTGTCCAAAGTGCGGCCCGCAGGTCATTTTTTAACGGCGCCACGGCACATTTTAAAAATACTATGGAAAAAAATTAAAAACATAAAAAGTGGTATAAAAGAGCAAACAGGTGAACTCTAATAACACAAAGCTGCCATGCAGGCTGTTTCTTTCTTGAAAAAAAAAATTGTGAATCAAAATCAATTATGAATTACAGACTCCAAGGCTTTTTACAATTACAAGGCTCCAATTACGTCACATTAAATATTCCACTTTGAGATATTTTTGGGGGCAAATGTTGGATATTTTGTGTTTACCAGGAAAAAAAACTGAGCTTTTTTTTTTTTTTAGAATGGCCTAAAATGAACAAACAAAAAAAAAAACAAAAAAAAACTTAAAAATGACGGATAGATCTGAACTTGATCTCGAGACCATTGTGTTAAAAGTAAACATTGAAAAAATATATATAATTTATTTTTTAACACTTTAATGAGTAGGACCAAAGACATGCACCTGGGGATAGGTTGATTGGCAACACAAAAAATTGGTCCTAGTGTGTGAATGTGAGTGTGAATGTTGTCTGTCTATCTGTGTTGGCCCTGCGATGAGGTGGCGACTTGTCCAGGGTGTACTCCGCCTTCTGCCCGATTGTAGCTGAGATAGGCGCCCGCGACCCCAAAAGGGAATAAGCGGTAGAAAATGGATGGATGGATGGACACTTTAATGAGTAGGACCCTTTTGGATCAGTGTGTTTTGTTTTTAAGTGTCATTGCACAAATAATAATAAGTGAATTAAAATCAATGGTGTTAGGAGATGTTGACCTTTTTCAGGCTCCAATTATTATATAATTTCAAACATTCTACTTACAAATTTTATTGGGTGAAAATATTGCATATTTTGTGTTTTTTTCAATAAAAAAACATGGTTTTCTTTGACAATAAAAACCATACAACTTAAATATTTAAAAACGTCATATTAACAGATAGACCTAATGTTGATCTAGAGATTTAAAACTTGAATAATAATAAAAATAATAATACTGAATAATGACACATTTTTAAAATATTATTTTTACCAAAACCCTTTGGGGGTGGAATCAAGCCTGAGTGGAGGCCTAAATGTATATTTTTTATACATATATTGTATTGGTTTTTAAAATAAATGGCCCCCGCTTGCTTTGATTATTCAGTGTGCAGCCCTCAGTGGAAAAAGTTTGGACACCCCTGAGATAGACAAACCAGAGTACAGTATGATGCAAAAGTACAATAAGTAATAAGTAAAAGGCAGCTGAAGTAAAGATACAGCAAGGCCACTCTCTGCTAGCGTGATATCGTGGCATTAAGTCCTCCTCTCCATGGGTGGTGGAGCAAGGGCGGGTTTCGCCCCATGTGATCGGAGCCAGGCTGAGCTGGAGTGACTTCTTGCTCTGACGAGCCGTTTGGTCCGTAGGACGCTGTGCGGATTCACCACATGTCAAGTAACCGTGCCTTCACTGAGCATTGATCATGTTTTAATTGGTCTGACCCAGCCGGTCCCCGTGACAGATGGTGGGTAATGATCTGCGATGTTTGTTTGTTTTCCATTCTAACTAAGAAAATGGTAAGTGGCCGCTAATATAGGACAAACTGAAACAGTCCATTGGACACATTTGGTCCTGGAGAAAAAAAAAAATCTCTATCCCTCTGAAGTATGAAGCTTTTTATCTGTATTCTACTTTCATATCTTGTAATCTGACTCTCTACTTAAAAAACATCTTCAGGCTACTTCAATGGCAGGCTTCAATGGCGTTTGGCAGTAAATGAGATTTATTTTGCCTCTATCCCTGCCAGGAGTTTGTGCATCAGTCTCAGAGGCTGTTGTCAGATCATCAGCTGAGGGCGAGAGTGATAAGGAATGGAAAAGTATACGTGGTGAAGCATCACAGTGTGAAACAGGAGAGAGAAACCTACCAGAGGCTGGTGAACATGCTGCACTAACTCCTTTTTTTACTTTCCTCATGTCCACACAAACAAGGGTATCTTTTTCTATATGTTTACATATCATTATTTTTTTTTTTGGTGTCACCTTTGTTACTATGGTTTCTTTTGTGATCACGCCTTCATCGGAAGTCACCTTTTATGCTTTTGTTCGGTCTGTTTTGGTCTGTGGTCACGGCACCACTTGTTACTTTGGCTTTACAGCTTGAAAATCATGTGGACAAAAACCTGTATATACACTATATTGCCAAAAGTATTTGGCCACCCATCTCAATGATCAGAATCAGGTGTCCTAATCACTCGGCTCGGCCACAGGTGCATATAACCAAGCACTCAGGCATAGAGACTGTTTCTACAAACATTTGTGAAAGAATGGCCTGCTCTCAGTGATTTCCAGCGTGGAACTGTCATAGGATGCCACCTGTGCAACAAATCCAGTCGTGAAATGTCCTCGCTCCTAAATATTCCAAAGTCAACTGTTGACTTCATTATAAGAAAAGGGAAGAGTTTGGGAACAACAGCAACTAAGCCACGAAGTGGTAGGCCACGTAAACTGACAGAGTGGGGTCAGCGGATGCTGAAGCGCATAGTGCAAAGACTTTTTGCAGTCAGTTGCTGCAGAGCTCCAAACTTCATGTGACCTTCCAATTAGCCCACGTACAGTATGCAGAGAGCTTCATGGAATGGGTTTCCATGGCCGAGCAGCTGCATCCAAGCCATACATCACCAAGTCCAATGCGTGGAATGCAGAGGTGTAATGCACGTCGCCACTGGACGCCTTCTCTGGAGTGATGAAGCACACTTTTCCTTCTGGAAATCTCATGGACGAGTCTGGGCTTGAAGGTTGTCAGCAGAACGGTACATTTCGGACTGCATTGTGCCGAGTATGAAATTTGGTGGAGGAGGAATTATGGTACGGGGTTGTTTTTCAGGAGTTGGGCTTGGCCCCTTAGTTCCAGTGAAAGGAACTTTAAATGCTCCAGGAAACAGTTTGGAGCAGGCCCCTTCCTCTTCCAACATGACTGTGCACCAGTGCACAAAGCAAGATTGATAAAGACATGGATGACAGAGTCTGGTGTGGATGAACTTGACTGGCCTGCACAGAGTCCTGACCTGAACACCTTTGGGATGAATTAGAACAGAGACTGAGATCCAGGCCTTCTCGACCAACATCAGTGTGTGACCTCACCAATGCGCTTTTGGAAGAATGGTGGAAAATTCCTATAAACACACTCTGCAACCTTGTGGACAGCCTTCCCAGAAGAGTTGAAGCTGTAATAGCTGCAAAAGGTGGACCGACATCATATTGAACCCTATGGGTTTAGAATGGGATGGCACTTCAAGGTAAAATGTGAGTCAAGGCAGGTGGCCAAATATTTTTGACAATATAGTGTATTTTAAACCCAATAATTTGTATTTTTAATAAAAACATTTTTCATGGCTGAGTATAGTCTATGCATAAACCTCAGTATCAGTATGACACCGGTAAATATAGTATTTTTCATACAACACACTGTCTTGTATTTTACAATACCATACTGTAAACATGTAATATTATTTATCGGTGCTTTGTTCTAAAGCAGGGGTCACCAACGCGGTGCCCGCGGGCACCAGGTAGCCCCTAAGGACCAGATGAGTCGCTCGCTGGCCTGTTCTAAAAATAGCTCAGATAGCAGCACTTACCAGTGAGCTGCCTTTATTTTTTAAATTTTATTTATTTACTAGCAAGCTGGTGTTGCTTTGCTCGACATTTTTAATTCTAAGAGAGACAAAACTCAAATAGAATTTGAAAATCCAAGAAAATATTTTAAAGACTTGGTCTTCACTTGTTTGAATAAATTATTTTATTTTTTTGCTTCTTATAACTTTCAGAAAGACAATTTTAGAGAAAAAATGCAACCTTAAAAATGATTTTAGGATTTTTAAACACATATACCTTTTTACCTTTTAAATTCCTTCCTCTTCTTTCCTGACAATTGAAATCAATGTTCAAGTTTTTTTTTTTGTAAAGAATAATCAATACATTTTAATTTAATTCTTCATTTTAGCTTCTGTTTTTTCGACGAAGAATATTTGTGAAATATTTCTTCAACTAATTATGGTTAAAATTCAAAAAAACATATTTTGACAAATCTAGAAAATCTGTAGAATCAAATTTAAATCTTATTTCAAAGTCTTTTGAATTTCTCTTAAAAAAAAAAATTCGAGAAAATCTAGAAAAAATAATCATTTGTCTTTGTTAGAAATATAGCTTGGTCCAATTTGGTATATATTCTAACAAAGTGCAGATTGGATTTTAACCTATTTAAAACATGTCATCAAAATTCTAAAATTAATCTTATTCAGGAAAATTTACTAATGATGTTCCATAAATTCTTTTTTAAATTTTTTCAAACAGATTCAAATTAGCTAGATTTTCTCTTCATTTTTTGGGAATTTTAAAGAGTCAAAATTGAAGATAAACTATGTTTCAAAATTACATTTTCATTGTTTTCATGTTTTCTCTTTTAAACCGTTCAATTAAGTGTTTTTTTCATCATTTATTCTCTACAAAAAACCTTCCTTAAAAGGAAAACAAATGTATGACGGAATGACAGACAGAAATACCAATTTTTTTTATATATACAGATTTATTTATTAAAGGTATATTGAGCAAATTGTGTATCAAACTGGTAGCCCTTCGCATTAATCAGTACCCAAGAAGTAGCTTCAAAAAGGTTGGTGACCCCTGTTCTTAAGAGATCGCTGTAATGCAATGGGAACATAAACATGATTTTTTTTCCTCCAGTAATATGTTATGCATTTGGAAGTGAACTATTTATTTCAGATGGAATGTATTTATCAGAGTTTGTTGTCCCTTGTTTCCGCTCTGTGTATCTTATGTTTATTGATGACGTGCAAGGGAAGAGGTCTGCATGCTTTAAAAAAAAAAAAGAATCCAGTTTAAAAGGTCACAATGATTCTGTCTCCCAATGCACGCGTGCAATACAGTGTCTGCTTAGAAACCCGTCTGTATAGCAAATGTATAAATATGTACACAGGGTATGTATGTTTCAAAACAAAATTGTCAAAATGGAGAGTTGTGGTGAGCAGTTAACATACACTCATGTAGTGGTGGCCAACGTTCCCTCCAATTACACACTGCTCACAGTAAATCTAGGCCGCGCACAAACTCGAATAAAAAGATTAGCGCATAACAGTGTGCACGTCTGCCGTCGCTCACATGTGCGCCACTGAATGCTCAAGGAGTTTTGGCGTTTGCTCACACATACGAAAAATTGGAGGGAAAATTGAACTGGTGGCTTGCAGAGAGTGATACTGTGTTCCTTGACGCCTAGCTGTGTGTGCCTCTTTAAGAAAAAAAACATGTGAAAGAAAGTTAAAGTACCAATGATTGTCACACACACACTAGGTGTGGCGAAATTATTCTCTGCATTTGACCCATAGTCCTTAATCACCCCCTGGGAGGTGAGGGGAGCAGTGGGCAGCAGCTGTGGCCGCGCCCGTGAGTGATTTTTGGTGATACAACCCCAAATTCCAACCCTTAAGGCTGAGTGCCAAGCAGGGAGGAAATGGGTCCCATTTTTATAGTCTTTGGTATGACTCGGCCGGGGTTTGAACTCACAACCTACCGATCTCAGGGCGGACACTAACCACTAGGCCACTGAGTAGGTAAGAAGTCGGCGGAGTGGCGTTCCTTGTTCGATGTTATAATCGATGTAAACGAAACTAAGAAAAGGGAAAAATTCCGAATCGTGGAATCATTTTGATTGTATTGCGACTAAATATTCTCTTGCTTTTTACGTTCTGCACAGCTATTCCTTAAAAACAAAGATTGTATTTGCGTACTATCAGCACGGTGAAAGAGGGGTTAGTGCGTCTGCCACACAATACGAAAGTCCTGGGTCCGATCTTGCGCTCGGGATCTTTCTGTGTGGAGTTTGGAGTGAACTCTTGTTCATTCATTGTGGGAATGTCAGAGAATAAAATAGTTATGGTTGGAAACAACAAATGAAGCAATCACATTCCTAAATATAAACATCCCAAAGACACCGCAAGCTTGTATTCTTAGTGATCTGCCATCAATTTAGTCACGTGTCATCAAAGAGTGAAACAAGCATTTATTTCAATATTCATCATAACAAAAGGGTGATTATTAAAAAAAATGGATAAATGTTGGTAGTCCAACTCATACTGACTGGTATACACAAGCTGTGGAGATGATATCAGTAGAAAAAACTGCATTTAGTATGGATAATCATAAATCATGTATTGGAATATTGGATCCATTATTTAAATTGGTTTTAAATATTAAATGAACCAAAAATATTTTATCTTCGTGGAAAATATTGAGATGCGATGCTATTGTTCATTTTTTAAAATGTATTTATTTTTTATAAATAGCTGTAATGAGAATGTCAATGAGGGGTTTTCTAATCTCCGCAGTGTTGGAATTGTTATTAATATTGATGCTGTTGTTGATAATATTCCTTTTTGTTTGACTGCTTTTGGATTGTTTTGTCTTGTTTGTGTGTTCTCTCAATTGCTCCGTTGATTGCTATTCTGAAAGTTGCTGTGTCGGGTTTGGTTTTGGAATTGGAAGTGCATTATTATGGTATTGTTTAGTATTGTTTTGTGGGATTGTTTCGTAAAAAGAAAGAATGGGGAAACCTGCTGGAACATCTGTGACATAGTCCACAATGAAGCCAAGTTTACATGGACTGAGAAGGCACCGACTGTGGGAAGAGTTTACACAACTGTGCTTTTTTTTATTTGTTCATTGAAACTTTGTACAGTGGGGCAAAAAAGTATTTAGTCAGCCACCGATTGTGCAAGTTCTCCCACTTAAAACTATGACAGAGGTCTGTAATTTTCATCATAGGTACACTTCAACTGTGAGAGACAGAATGTGAAAAAAAAATCTAGGAATTTTTAATAATTTATTTGTAAATTATGGTGGAAAATAAGTATTTGGTCACTTCAAACAAGGATGATCTCTGGCTCTCACAGACCTGTAACCTCTTCTTTAAGAAGCTCTTCTGTCTTCCACTCGTTACCTGTATTAATGGCACTTGTTTAAACTCATTATTTGTATAAAAAAAAGACACCTGTCCACAGCCTCAAACAGTCGGACGCCAAACTCCACTATGGCCAAGACCAAAGAACTGTAGAAGGACACCAGGAAAAGAATTGTAGACCTGCACCAGACTGGAAAGAGTGAATCTACAATAGGCAAGCAGCTTGGTGTGAAAAAAATCAACTGTTGGAGCAATTATCGGAAAATGGAAGACATACAAGACCACTGATACTCTCCCTCGATCTGGGGCTCCACGAAAGATCTCATCCCGTGGGGTCAAAATGATCATGAGAACGGTGAGCTAAAATCACAGGACCACACACGGGGACCTGGTGAATGACCTGCAGAGAGCTGGGACCAAAGTAACAAAGGTTACCATCAGTAACACACTATGCCGACAGGGAATCAAATCCTGCAGTGCCAGACGTGTCCCCCTGCTTAAGCCAGTGCATGTCCAGGCCCGTCTGAAGTTTGCCATTGAGCACATGGGAGAATGTCACGTGGTCAGATGAAACCAAAATAGAACTTTTTGGTATTAACTCAACTCGTCGTGTTTGGATGAAGAAGAATACTGAGTTGCATCCTAAGAACACCACACCTACTGTGAAGCATGGGGGTGGAAACATCATGCTTTGGGGCTGTTTTTCTGCTAAGGGGACAGGACGATTGATCCGTGTTAAGGAAAGAATGAATGGGGCCATGTATCGTGAGATTTTGAGCCGAAACCTCCTTCCATCAGTGAGAGCTTTGAATGGTTGACCAAATACTTATTTCCCACCATAATTTACAAATAAATTCTTTAAAATTCCTACAATGTGAATTCCTGGATTTTTCCCCCCACATTCTGTCTCTCACAGTTGAAGTGTACCTATGATGAAAATTACAGACCTCTGTCATCATTTTAAGTGGGAGAACTTGCACAATCGGGGGCTGACTAAATACTTTCTGGCCCCACTGTATTTGTATTCTTTGTAGGATTCAAGTCGTTATTAAACATTTTTTTAACCCTCAGGGTACCAAAGCTGACTTTTTGGTTTTTATAATAAAATGTACTATTTTTTTGGCCATGATGTGTGTTGTATTACTCCAATAAACATGATTTTTTTTCCTACAGGTGTACAAGACACTCGCAGTTAGTCAACAACACCCCAAAGCCAAAATACATAAAAGTCCTTCATATTTCAAATGGCATAAAAATATTTTTGGATTTTCAGCCCGAAACATAAATACCAAACATGTACCGTATTTTTCGGAGTATAGGTCGCTCCGCTTTATAAGTGGCACCTGCCGAAAATGCATAATAAAGAAGGGAAAAGACATGTAGAAGTAGAATTGGGGTATAAGTCGCATTTTTGGGGGAAATTTATTTGATAAAACCCAACACCAAGAATAGACATTTGAAAGGCAATATAAAATAAATAAAGGCTGAATAAGTGTACGTTATATGACACATAATCAACTGAGAAGGTGCCTGGTATGTTAACGTAACATATTATGGTAAGAGTCATTCAAATAACTATAACATATAGAACATGCTATACGTTTACCAAACAATCTGTCACTCCTAATCGCTAAATCCCATGAAATCTTATACATCTAGTCTCTTACGTGAATGAACAAAATAATGTTATTTGATATTTTACGGTAATGTGTTAATAATTTCACACATAAGTCGCTCCTGAGTATAAGTCGCACCCCCGGTCAAAGTATGAAAAAAAAACTTCGACTTATATTCCGAAACATACAGGTAATGTGTTTATTGGTATTTTTAAACCCTTCCAAGGCCTTTTGATCAAATTAGGTCAGTTTTAAATTTGAAAATATTTGCATAAAATGGGGTATTTTCCTAATTATCTGATCAAAAGGCCTTCACAAGGTCAATTCAAAGATAAAATCCTATTCATGTTTGGGACTTGTTTTTTGAGACATCTGATCCACAAAAAATTTAAAGGACCCATATGTAAAAAAATTTGTCAAAAATGGTACTGCAATCATGGGTAAACAATTATGTAGTCCCCTCCCCCTCTCCCTGGCGGAGGTTGCCAGATAAGCAGCTCGCTAGATCGACTGGGCAACTCCAAGGAACTACAAAATCCCACTGCCTCTTACTCGGGGTTGAGGTGCTGGGACCAAAATAGCTGAATAAAAAAGTGTTTTCAATGTTTATTTATATAGCCCTAAATCACAAGTGTCTCAAAGGGCTGCACAACCACAGAGATGTCCCCACCCCAGGTTCCGATTCTGGACAGCCAGCACTTCATCCATGGCCAACAGACCTGTGCCTCCACAAGGGAGAGGGGGGCAGAAAACAAAAACGGCAGATCAACTGGTCTAAAAAGGGGGTCTATTTAAAGGTTAGAGTATACAAATGAGTTTTAAGATGGGACTTAAATGCTTCTACTGAGGTAGCATCTCAAACTGTTACCGGGAGGGCATTCTAGATTACTGGAGCCGAATAGAAAAGGCTCTATAACCCGCAGGCTTTTTTGGGGCTCTGGGAATCACTAATAAGCCGTAAGTTCTTTGAACGCAGATTTCTTGCCGGGACATATGGTACAATACAATCGGCAATATAGGATGGAGCTAGACCGTGTAGTATTTTATACGTAAGTAGTAAAACCTGAAAGTCACATCTTAAGTGCACAGGAATTAGTGTAGGTGAGCCAGTACAGGCGTAATATAATCAAACTTTCTTGTTCTTGTCAAAAGTCTAGCAGCCGCATTTTGTACCAACTGTAATCTTTTCATGCTAGACATGGGGAGACCTGAAAATAATACGTTACAGTAATCAAGATGAGCATGCTAAGCATTACACTAAGAGCTAAGCACCATCAAACACTAAGCATTCGTTGCACGAACATACTAGCTTTGTTAGACAAGGTTATAGACCGTATTGGACAATATAGTAAACATACGAAATGTCCATTCCCATTTATTACAAGTACTAAGAAAACATAAATGCCTTATTTACCTATCAAGAAGGAAATTAGCAAGTTTGGCATCAAATGAAACAAATCTACGCCATCAATCGTCTCCATGTTTTAAAGGCATCCCTGATACAAATCCTCGGTTTTTGTTTCTGGCTTTGTCATGAATAAGTTGAGAATCGTAACAAAGCCTTTGTGATTTACTAATGTCTGACATGTTTAGTAACTTTACCAGTGGCAGTAGTTAAGTTAAACAATAAAATAAAAAAAAATTAAGTACCAATGATTGTCACACACACACACACACACACACACACTAAGTGTGGTAAAATTGGTCCTCTGTCTTTGACCCATCCCCTTGTTCACCCCCTGGGAGGTGAGGGGAGCAGTGGGCAGCAGCGGTGGCCGTGCCCAGGAATCATTTTTGGTGATTTAACCCCCAATTCCAACCCTTGATGCTGAGTGCCAAGCAGGGAGGAAATGGGTCCCATTTTTATAGTCTTTGGTATGACTTGGCCAGGGTTTAAACTCACAACCTACCAGATCTCAGGGCGGACACTCTAACCACGAGGCCACTGAGTAGCTCGACAAAGCGGGCAGTGCATAACTGGCAATCTGGATGGTCAAATGGTGGGGGGCGGGACATCGAAATTAAAACAGCCATATTTCAGGGCTGCAAATCAAATTTTGAAATGAGCATATCCCGGCTGAACTACTGTTATCAGTTATAGAGGTATTCTAAAATAACATGATTTATTAATGTTTTCTGACATATCAGGGCCATTTAATGATGACTTGACATGAAACTATTACATATGGTCACCTCCATCCAAAATGTTTTTAAGCCGTCTAAAAACTTCCATGACTTTCTGTCCTGTTTGGCTATGAATGCTGACTTGAATGTCCCTATAGGGCTAAGTAAAAATTACTTTGTTACGGCTCAGACTCCTGCCAACACCGTCATCCGTGTGTGCGCACCTTGGGACACGCCCAAGGGTGCGCACATCCAGGGATGAGCCGCGTGCGTCTCCGCCCTGCTGCAGCCGCCAGCTGCAATCATTCACCGGCAATCATCACACCAGCCTATAATGAAGGAGCTGCCTTCATAAGCCTGGACAACCTGGCATGCTGGTGCCGGAGTATAGTCTTTTATTCGAGTACATCCCCACCGTCATCTTTAAAGTGAGTTGTGCGTCTCACTTTTTCCCTGGCCCTACGATGAGGTGGCGACTTGTCCAGGGTGTACCCCGCCTTCCGCCCGATTGTAGCTGAGCTAGGCGCCAGCGCCCCCCGTGACCCCAAAAGGGAACAAGCGGTAGAAAATGGATGGATGGACTATTTCCCTGGATCTCCCTCTGGAGTCTGACTGCCTCCCTCGATCCTTGACTTCCCCCGCTTGGACACGGATCTTGTCTCTTCGCTCCTGCCCTACAGACTTCCGTGTTACTTCGCTCCCCACAAAGTTTGGTAACACACACCTCAGCTAATCACACACAAAGCTTCACACCACATAGACATTTGGATCTCGTTCACACTCCATTTCCTTAGTTTATATTCTATTGTTTGATTATTATGTACATAGATTATATATATATATATATAAATATATATAAATATACATATATATATATATATATATATATATATATATAATAAATATAATATATATATATATATATATATATATATATATATATATATATATATATATATATATATATATATAATAAATCTATAGAGCTACATTTGCCTCTAGTGTCTGTTGCCGTCATCTCCCCCCTGTAAAACCATAACAGAGTGCTTAATATGTGTCATGATCCCACTTGAAAAGTTTTTACTGTGTTGGTTATTTTCCTGTGTTTTGTATAATTTCCTGTCCTAATTCTCCTTATGTTTTGTTCTACTTTCTGTCGGATTCCTTTCTGCTAGCACACATGTATTCCATTAGTTAATCTCGTCTATGTAGTCTCACCATGGGGCACTATCGCTCGAATGGTAGTGTGGCCGTGCCAGCAATTTGAGGTTTCCAGGTTCGATCCCCGCTTCCGCCATCCTAGTCACTGCGTTTGTGTCCATGGGCAAGGCACTTTACCCACTTGCTCCCAGTGCCACCAACACTGGTTTAAATGTAACTTAGATATTGGGTTTCACTATGTAAAAGCGCTTTGAGTCAATAGAGAAAAGCGCTATATAAATATAATTCACTTCACACTTCACTTCACCTGTTGCTCCTTGTCAGGTCCATATTGTGTTATGTCTCGTACTTTGACAAATGTTCTGTCTTTTGTGCACTTTCATGCTGCACTAGATTTCTTGTGCCTGACAAAAAACAAACATCTCAAACCATTTGACAGACTTCTAAAACTACAAATAAAAATTAAATCTGCAAGCAGCGATGGATGGGACCGACTTTTGCTGGTGTTCCCTGCCTTTACCCATTCAACATATCTTTACCTGCACGTTACCTACCTTCCCTGCATCCCGGGGTCACACTGGTGCTTCTTTCTGTCACCCATACACGGTGGTGCTTCCTGCCCTCACCCAGACAAAATGTATTTACCTGCACATTACCTACCTTCACTGCATTGTGTGGTCACGCTGGTGCTTCCTGCTTTTAAGCGGCAATCTTGAAACGGCAGCAGCGCAGCAGTTCTTTGAAGGCTCGCGAAATCAAAACCAGAGCAGATATTAAAACTTTTTTCTCAACTTTTAATCAGAAGGTTTCAATCTCTCTCCTGTGCGAGTTTGAAGCCGACACAACACACGCGCTCAGAGGAGATAATATTTGAAAAAAGGTGACGGGTTTTTACAAAACTTTTGTTTTGAAGGGGTAATTGCCAACTTCCTGTTGATTTTTGCTGAAGGATGTAAATGAATGAAATGTAGGTCTAAGTAAGACCTACATAGAGATTGTTGTTTCATGTCTTTACGACATTCCTACCGGAAGTTACAAGCAGTTTTGTCTGTGTTTAATTTCTAGGAGCAGTTTTGTCTGTGTTTTATTTCTAGGGGGCACTAGAGTGCAATTTTGAGTTTTTCTTTTTTTTTTTTGCAGAAGCCAAAACTTGTCAGGTACAAAACTTTACCTTACTAGCCTATATAAATCAACCAGTTATAAATACACACCAGTAGGCTAAATAAACCTCTTCAATTTGAAGTTCAAACTGATAAACTTTATTTTGTATTTTTTTGCAAATAATCATTAACTTTAGAATTTGATGCCAGCAACACGTGACAAAGAAGTTGGGAAAGGTGGCAATAAATACTGATAAAGTTGAGGAATGCTCATCAAACTAAGCTAATTAAAAACAGGTGGGTGCCATGATTGGGTATAAAAACAGCTTCCCTAAAAATGCTCAGTCTTTCACAAGAAAGGATGGGGCGAGGTACACCCCTTTGTCCACAACTGCGTGAGCAAATAGTTAAACAGTTTAAGAACAACGTTTCTCAAAGTGCAATTGCAAGAAATTTAGGGATTTCAACATCTACGGTCCATAATATCAAAAGGTTCAGAGAATCTGGAAAAATCACTCCACGTAAGCGGCATGGCCGGAAACCAACATTGAATGACCGTGACCTACGATCCCTCAGACGGCACTGTATCAAAAACGGACATCAATCTCTAAAGGATATCACCACATGGGCTCAGGAACAGACCAGAAAACCACTGTCGTTGAATACAGTTCATCGCTACATCTGTAAGTGCAAGTTAAAGCTCTACAATGCAAAGCAAAAGCCATTTATCAACAACATCCAGAAACGCCACCAGCTTCTCTGGACCGGAAATCATCTAAGATGGACTGATGCAAAGTGGAAAAGTGTTCTGTGGTCTGACGAGTCCACATTTCAAAATGTTTTGGAATTATTTGACCTCTTGTCATCCGGACCGAAGGGGAAGTGGACCATCCAGACTGTTATAGACGCAAAGTTCAAAAGCCAGCATCTGTGATGGTATGGGGGTGCATTAGTGCCCAAGGCATGGGTAACTTACACATCTGTGAAGGCACCATTAATGCTGAAAGGTACATACAGGTTTTGGAACAACATATGCTGCCATCTAACCGCCGTCTTTGTCATAGACGCCCCTGCTTATTTCAGCAAGACAATGCCAAGCCACATTCAGCACGTGTTACAACAGCGTGGCTCCGTAGTAAAAGAGTGCGGGTACTTTCCTGGCCCGCCTGCAGTCCAGACCTGTCTCCCATTGAAAATGTGTGGCGCATTATGAAGCGTAAAATACGACAGCGGAGACCCTGGACTGTTGAACGACTGAAACTCTACATAAAACAAGAATGGGAAAGAATTCCACTTTCAAAGCTTCAACAATTAGTTTCTTCAGTTGCCAAACGTTTATTGAGTGTTGTTAAAAGAAAAGGTGATGTAACACAGTGGTGAACATGCCCTTTCCCAACTACCTTGGCACGTGTTGCAGCCATGAAATTATAAGTTATTATTTGCAAAAAAATAAAATGTTCGTCAGTTTGAACATCAAATATATTGTCTTTGTAGCATATTCAACTGAATATGGGTTGAAAATGATTTGCAAATCATTGTATTCCGTTTATATTTACATCTAACACAATTTCCTAACTTATATGGAAACGGGGTTTGTTTATTCGATTTTTGTGTTTATCTGGGAAAATAAAAATCTCTAAAACAACAGCACTTAATCCAATTTCATGGCAATATTTTTTTTGAAAATCAACCTTTTTTGTTCTCAAATCTGCGAAAACAGCCCTAACTTTGTTTTTTAATTTGCGTTTCTCAGAAATTGGAAATAGAATGAACAGAAAGTACATGGATCTATAACACAGTGGTTCTCAACCTTTTTCAGTGATGTACCCCCTGTGAACATTTTTTTAATTCAAGTACCCTAATCAGAGCAAAGCATTTTAATTGGAAAAAAAGAGATAAAGAAGTAAAATATGGGACTATTTCACCAGTTTCTGATTTATTAAATTGTATAACGGTGCAAAATATTGCTCATTTGAAGTGGTCTTTCTTGAACTATTTCGAAAAAAAGATATAAAAATAACAAAAAAAATTGCTGAAAAATAAACAAGTGATTCAATTATAAATAAAGATTTCTACACATAGAAGTAATCATCGATTTAAAGTGCCCTCTTTGGGGATTGTAATAGAGATCCATCTGGATTCATGAACTTCATTCTAAACATTTCTTCACAAAAAAAGAAATTTTTCACATCAATATTTATGGAACATGTCCACAAAAAATCTAGCTGTCAACACTGAATATTGTATTGTTGTATTTCTTTTCACAGTTTATGAACTTACATTCATATTTTGTTGAATTATTATGCATAAATATATTCATAAAGATTTTTTGAATTGTTGCTATTTTTAGAATTTTTTTTCAAAAATCTTACGTACCCCTTGGCATACCTTCAAGTACCCCCATTTGAGAACCACTGCTATAACATACTTCGGACCGTACTCATGACACAAAAAGTACTTTATTAATTCTCTTGAGGACAATTATTAAAATGTTTATAATGTATAAGGGAGAAAATGAATGCCAAAACAGTTCAAATTTGTAGCGAGTTTAATGTAGAAAATAATGAAATCAATTATCAAATCACAACAAAAAAAGGTCTTGGAAAAGATTGGAGGGAGAAAAACAAAACACAGGACGTGATTCACTTATTATTGCCTTTTCAAACTGGGTTCTCCGTCGTAGATGCTCCTCAATGTCTCAAATGTAGATGTGCAGGTGCAAAACTCCCGTAATACCCTCATGTACAGTGGGGCAAAAAAGTATTTAGTCAGCCACCGATTGTGCAAGTTCTCCCACTTAAAATGATGACAGAGGTCTGTAATTTTCATCATAGGTACACTTCAACTGTGAGAGACAGAATGTGGAAAAAAAATCCAGGAATTAACATTGTAGGAATTTTAAAGAATTTATTTGTAAATGATGGTGGAAAATAAGTATTTTGGTCACTTCAAACATGGAAGATATCTGGCTTTCAAAGACCTGTAACTTCTTCTTTAAGAAGCTCTTCTGTCTTCCACTCGTTACCTGTATTAATGGAACCTGTTTGAACTCGTTATCTGTATAAAAGACACCTGTCCACAGCCTCAAACAGTCAGACTCCAAACTCCACTATGGCCAAGACCAAAGAGCTGTCGAAGGACACCAGGAAAAGAATTGTAGACCTGCACCAGACTGGGAAGAGTGAATCTACAATAGGCAAGCAGCTTGGTGTGAAAAAAGACCACTGTAAAGCTCCCTCGATCTGGGGCTCCACGCAATATCTCATCCCGTGGGGTCAAAATGATCATGAGAACGGTGAGCAAAAATCCCAGAACCACACGGGGGGACCTGATGAGTGACCTGCAGAGAGCTGGGACCAAAGTAACAAAGCTTACCATCAGTAACACACTACGCCGACAGGGAATCAAATCCTGCAGTGCCAGACGTGTCCCCCTGCTTAAACTAGTGCATGTCCAGGCCCGTCTAAAGTTAGCCAGAGAGCACATGGATGATACAGCAGAGGATTGGGAGAATGTCATGTGGTCAGATGAAACCAAAATGGAACTTTTTGGTATAAACTCAACCTTGTCGTGTTTGGAGGAAGAAGAATACTGAGTTGCATCCCAAGAACACCAAACCTACTGTGAAGCATGGGGGTGGAAACATCATGCTTTGGGGCTGTTTTTTTGCTAAGGGGACAGGACGATTGATACGTGTTAAAGGGGAACATTATCACAATTTCAGAAGGGTTAAAACCAATAAAAATCAGTTCCCAGTGCCTTATTTTATTTTTCGAAGTTTTTTTCAAAACTTTACCCATCATGGAAGATCCCCTCCAAAAGGCTTTAAAGTGCCTGATTTTCGCTATCTGTGAAGCCACCGTCCATTTTCCTGTGACGTCATCCAGTGATGCCAATACAAACAAACATGGCGGATAGCACAGCAAGATATAGCGACATTAGCTCGGATTCAGACTCGGATTTCAGCGGCTTAAGCGATTCAACAGATTACGCATGTATTGAAACGGATGGTCGGAGTGTGGAGGCAGATAGCGAAAAATAAATTGAAGAAGAAATAGAAGCTATTAAGCGAACAGCTATTGACGCTATTCGGCGATCACCTTCTAACCAATGATTAAGTGTCGCAGGATATCCATACATCTCTGTGCCATGTCTGCCTTAGCATTGCCAGTAAAATGTGCAGGAGCAACTTAAATCCGTCGATTGGTAAGTGTTTGTTTGGCATTAAATGTGGGTGGAGGGAAACACTGGATGCAAATATAGCTACAAATGTACATACAGCTAGCCTAAACAGCATGTTAGCATTGATTAGCTGGCAGTCATGCCATGACCAAATACGTCTGATTAGCACATAAGTCAATAACATCAACAAAACTCACCTTTGTGATTCCGTTGACTTTATCGTTGAAAATGCATCTGCAGGATATCCATACATCTCTGTGCCATGTCTGCCTTAGCATCGCGGGTAAAATGTGCAGACCAAACGATCGGGACTTTCGCATCTTGTGACACTGGAGCAACTTAAATCCATCGATTGGTATGTGTTTGTTTGGCATTAATTGTGGGTGGAGGGAAAGGCTGGATGCAAATATAGCTACAAATGTACATACAGCTGGCCTAAATAGCATGTTAGCATCGATTAGCATCGATTAGCATGCCGTGCTAATCGATGCACACTCCACGTAAGACAACTTGAATCCGTCCCTGATCGCGTTGTTACACCCTCCGACAACACACCGACGAGGAATGATGTCTCCGAGGTATGGAAAACAGTCGAAAAAAATGGAAAATAACAGAGATGATTTGACTAGGTGTTTGTAATGTGTTGGAGAAAATGGCGGATTGACTACCTATGTGACGTCATCGCTCCGAGTGCGAATAATAGAAAGGCGTTTAATTTGCCAAAATTTACCCATTTAGAGTTCGGAAATCGGTTAAAAAAAATTAAACGCCTTTCTGTTTATCGTTCTTTTAGCGATGACGTCAGAACACACCCGCCATATTCATTTTCACATTACAAACACCGGGTCTCAGCTCTGTTATTTTCCGTTTTTTCGACTATTTTTTGGAACCTTGGAGACATCATGCCTCGTCGGTGTGTTGTCGGAGGGTGTAACAACACTAACAGGGAGGGATTCAAGTTGCACCACTGGCAAGAAATCTGCCGCCAGACCCCCATTGAATGTGCCAAAGTGTCTTCACATTTTACCGTCGATGCTAAGACAGACATGGCACAGAGATGTATGGATAACCTGCAAATGCTTTTGCAACGACTAAGTCAACGAAATCACAAAGGTGAGTTTTGTTGACGTAGTTGACTTATGTGCTAATCCGACATATTTGGTCACGGCATGACTGCCAGCTAATCGATGCTAACATGCTACGCTAATCGATGCTAACATGCTATTTACGCTAGCTGTATGTACATTTGAAACTAGATAGCCACATATATTGCGAAACAAACACTTACCAATCGACGGATTTAAGTTGCTCCAGTGTCACAAGATGCGAAAGTCCTGATCGTTTGGTCCGCACATTTTACCGGCGATGCTAATAAGGCAGCCATGCTATGGGCCACTTCATTAGGTACACCCACGCTATGGCCGAATAGCATCAATAGCTATTCGCTCAATAGCTTCAAATAAATTTTTTTTAAATTCCTACAATGTGAAATCCTGGATTTTTTCTTTCACATTCTGTCTCTCACAGTTGAAGTGTACCTATGATGAAAATTACAGACCTCTGTCGTCATTTTAAGTGGGAGAACTTGCACAATCGGTAGCTGACTAAATACTTGTTTGCCCCACTGAAACAGCATAGTGTGGCATTAAACTTTGTGTAAAGGGGTACAATGTATTTCTTCACAAGTATTCACAGTATTATACAGTACATCTGCAAGGCCTTGACATGTAGTAAGTGTTCTTTGTTTTTGTCCCAGTTTGAGTCAGCAAAGGCATTGAGGTGATCAAAGCCGCATGTCCTGAATGGTGAGGTCCGATCAGGTTCCTTCTTATATGTGGTCCCGAAGCTCTACTGTGGGCACTTGGGCTCCCTCCTCACAACTGTCGTCCTTTCCAACCCAGTGGATTCCGTGGCCGTTCTCCCTCTGCGGAAGATACGGCGAATGCTGGCGATCCAACGTGGAAAACGTGGTGAAGTGGACTCTCTTCCTCTTGCTGGTGGGTGAGTGGAGGGAGTCACCTGGCATGGATTTGGTCCTGAAGGAACCCATGCAGCTGATGGGCGAGTCCGTGACCGATGCGAGGCAACTGGGCCTTCTGGACAACGACGTCGTTTTATCAGGTCCGATGTCTATTACGGTGGTGGCGGTCCGGGAGTCTTGCTGAATCGGACTTCCGGGGACGCTCATCACCAGCTCGGCGTCTGTGCCGAGCCAGACCCAGTCGTGCCTGTGACCGGTGGGCTCCTGGCTATGTGACGGAGAGTTCTTATATCTGAACTTAACGACGTATGATATGCAGTTTACCAGAAAAACCATAATGGCCAGGCAAAAGACCACTAGAAGGGCATACATACCAATCTCTAAGTCTGTCAGAGGTCGGTTTGCCAACATTTCTTCTCCGCTACTCTCGAGCTCCACCGTCTTCTTTCCGGGTGCACTGACTTTTGTGGGAAAGTTGTTGGAGTTGAGCAGGTTGCCAGGTCCTTTTACAGTACTCGTAAAGCGAACACTGTCTCCGATGGTATTGTCGGAGCCGTATGTTTTGCTTTTCTCACCAGGGCCGCTCATCATACTGATATTGACAACGCTGGTTGGACTGCTTCCCGAATTGCTGGCTTTCCCCACGCCCCCAAGGCTGCCGCTGGTCATGAAAGTCCATTCCGTAGATTTGATTGTGGTTGCGAACTTTGCCGGGGGGCTCTGGTCTCTCTCCAATGCCGTGATGCGCGGCGAAGGATCCTGTGATGGCTTCCTTCGATTCCTGTCGCTCTCAGTCTTCTCCCCGTCATTTCTGAAGTCGCCGCTGTTGTTTTTGACCTCCGCGGAATCAAAACTTTTAGCGTTGTCGTCCAGCCGCCGGCTTTTCACCTGGAACTTGACCTTCAGGCTGCCGTTGCCCACAGCTACGATGCTTTTACGTTTGGACTTTTGGCAGACCTCACAAATGGACATTTCCACTCGGACCAGAACTCCTTCTCCCTCTCCCTCTGCCACCACAGATGGAGGGGTGCCCTGCACTGACACCACCCCCTGGTCCAGAGATGACACCATGACTCGGTAAAAGGATGGATCGTAAATGTCCAGAGGTGTCTGGATGCCGTCACTGAACTGCAGCCATGCACTGATCATAGCCTCCTAATGGGAGAGGATACAGAATTATCTTTGTGTTTTAGACATACTTGCCAACCCCTCCCGGATTTTCCGGGAGACTCCCGAAATTCAGCGCCTCTCCCGAAAACCTCCCGGGACAAATTTTCTCCCGAAATTCAGGCGGAGCTGGAGGCCACGCCCTCTCCAGCTCCATGTGGACCCGAGTGACGTGTCGACAGCCTGTTTTCATGTCTGCTTTCCCACAATATAAACAGAGTGCTTGCCCAATGACGTTATAACGATAGAATGATCGAAGACAAGTTCTTGGTTTCTTATGTGGGCTTATTGTTAGGCAGTCTAATTAACGTCCTCCCAGCGCGGCAACAACACACAACAACAGCAGTCACGTTTTCGTCTACCGTAAAGCAGTTTGTCTGCCGTAAACAGCACTGTTGTGACACTCCTAAACAGGACAATACTGCCATCTAATGTGCAAGCATATGTGACAATAACATCTACGTCTTTTCGAGCAGTGGTTCCCAACCATTTTTCAGAGATGTATCCCCTGTGAATTTTTTTTTTATTTGAAGTACCCCCTAATCAAAACAAAGCATTTTTGGCTGAAAAAAAAAAGATAAAGAAGTAAAATACAGCACTATGTCATCAGTTTCTGATTCATTAAATTGTATAACAGTGCAAAATATTGCTCATTTTTAGTGGTCTTTCTTGAACTATTTGGAAAAAAAGATATAGAAATAACTAAAAACTTGTTGAAGAATAAACAAGTGATTTAATTATAAATAAAGATTTCTACACATACTGCGATGAAGTGGCGACTTGTCCAGGGTGTACCCCGCCTTCCGCCCACTTTCCCACAATATAAACAGAGTGCTTGCCCAATGACGTTATAACGGTAGAATGATCAAAGACAAGTTCTTGGTTTCTTATGTGGGCTTATTGTTAGGCAGTCTCATTAACGTCCTCCCAGCGCGGCAACAACACACAACAACAGCAGTCACATTTTCGTCTACCGTAAAGCAGTTCGTCTGCCGTAAACAGCAATGTTGTGACACTCTTAAACAGGACAATACTGCCATCTACTGTGCATGCATATGTGACAATAACATCTATGTCTTTTAGAGCAGTGGTTCTCAACCTTTTTTCAGAGATGTATCCCCTGTGAACATTTTTTTTATTTGAAGTACCCCCTAATCAAAACAAAGCATTTTTGGCTGAAAACAAAAAGATAAAGGAGTAAAATACAGCACTATGTCATCAGTTTCTGATTTATTAAATTGCATAACAGTGTAAAATATTGCTCATTTGTAGTGGTCTTTCTTGAACTATTTGGAAAAAAAGATATAGAAATAACTAAAAACTTGTTGAAAAATAAACAAGTGATTTAATTATAAATAAAGATTTCTACACATACTGCGATGAAGTGGCGACTTGTCCAGGGTGTACCCCGCCTTCCGCCCACTTTCCCACAATATAAACAGAGTGCTTGCCCAATGACGTTATAACGGTAGAATGATCAAAGACAAGTTCTTGGTTTCTTATGTGGGCTTATTGTTAGGCAGTCTCATTAACGTCCTCCCAGCGCAGCAACAACACACAACAACAGCAGTCACGTTTTCGTTTACCGTAAAACAGTTCGTCTGCCGTAAACAGCAATGTTGTGACACTCCTAAACAGGACAATACTGCCATCTAATGTGCAAGCATATGTGACAATAACATCTACGGCTTTTAGAGCAGTGGTTCTCAACCTTTTTTCAGAGATGTACCCACTGTGAACATTTTTTTTATTTGAAGTACCCCCTAATCAGAGCAAAGCAATTTTGTTTGAAAAAAAAAAAGATAAAGAAGTAAAATACAGCACTATGTCATCAGTTTCTGATTCATTAAATTGTATAACACTGCAAAATATTGCTCATTTTTAGGGGTCTTTCTTGAACTATTTGGAAAAAAAGATATAAAAATAACTAAAAACTTGTTGAAAAATAAACAAGTGATTCAATTATAAATAAAGATTTCTACACATACTGCGATGAGGTGGCGACTTGTCCAGGGTGTACGCCGCCTTCCGCCCGATTGTAGCTGAGAGAGGCAACAGCGCCCCACATGCGACCCCAAAGGGAATAAGCGGTAGGAAATGGATGGATAGATAGCTGTAAATATACTCCTCCCCTCTTAACCACGCCCCTCACCCAACCCCCGACCACGCCCCCCACCCCCGAAATCGGAGGTCTCGAGGTTGGCAAGTATGGTTTTAGGACAACATCAGGGTTGATCGATTGGTTACCTGTTTGGGTAAGCGCAGAACTTCCTGTGTTGCCGTGCTTGCCAGAATGGCCCTGTTGCTTCCTGGGCTGAGTTGAAGGGTCATTGCGAGACCTGCCACCATCTGGATCCCCAGTTCAGTAATGGACACTTTTTCATCTGTGACCTTTATCGTTGTTTTTGCCAATATTGCGTGAGAAATTGGAGAGAGCACCTGTCACAGAACAGATCATAACATGACTAAGTTAGGAATCACAGAGTAATAAAGTACTCCAGGGGTGTCTTAAGGGTTTTTCCGGCCCGCCACACATTCTGCAAAAATTGCAAAATTCATAGTATTGCAAAAATAAAAATATCCATCCATCCATCTTCTTCCGCTTATCCGAGGTCGGGTCGCGGGGGCAGCAGCCTAAGCAGGGAAGCCCAGACTTCCCTCTCCCAGGCCGCTTCGTCCAGCTCTTCCCGGGGGATCCCGAGGCGTTCCCAGGCCAGCCGGGAGACATAGTCTTCCCAACGTGTCCTGGGTCTTCTTGGACGTGCCCTAAACACCTCCCTAGGGAGGCGTTCAGGTTGCATCCTGACCAGATGCCCGAGCCACCTTATCTGGCTCCTCTCGATGTGGAGGAGCAGCGGCTTTACTTTGAGCTCCTCCCGGATGACAGAGCTTCTCACCCTATCTCTAAGGGAGAGCCCCACCACCCGGTGGAGGAAACTCATTTCGGCCGCTTGTACCCGGGATCTTGTCCTTTCGGTCATAAGCCAAAGGTCTTGACCAAAGGTGAGAATGGGAACCTAGAATGAAAAATTGAGAGCTTTGCCTTCCGGCTCAGCTCCTTCTTCACCACAACGGATCGGTACAGCGTCCGCATTACTGAAGACGCCGCACCGATCCGCCTGTCGATCTCACGATCCACTCTTCCTTCACTCATGAACAAGACTCCTAGGTACTTGTCTCTTGCCCAACCTGGAGATGGCACTCCACCCTTTTCCGAGCGACAACCATGGACTCGGACTTGGAGTTGCTGCCATGCATGCAGTTTTTTTTCCTTTTGTCTTTATTTTCTTTTTTTTCCCATTGTTCAAAGAAAAAGAAAAAAAAAGACACTGCGATGAGGTAGCGACTTGTCCAGGGTGTACACAGCCTTCCGCCCGAATGTAGCGGAGATAGGCACCAGCGTCCCACGCCACCGCAGAGGGAATAAGCGGTCGAAAATGGATGGATGGAAAAAAAGGACAAAAAAATCTATGTTAAAATGAGTTATTACTAAAAATGATCACTTTAAAATGTTTTATGTGGAAAGAATATTGCATATGTTGTGTGGTTGCCATATAAAAATGTCAGAAAAATTGTGTAAATTATCAAATAAAACTTTGTATTACATTGTGTTCCGGACAAGAAACATTGGTACTTTAACTTTAAGAAGACAAAAGGCTGAAACTTTCCAAGAAGAATGCTGGACTTCCAGGCGGACAGATGGCAGAATCTGAACAAATTCCAGAGAAACTCTTTTAAGTATTTTTACGAACCCTCTTTGATCTATTTCAGGGGTCACTAACCTTTTTGAAACCAAGACCTACTTCTTGGGTACTGATTAATGCAAAGGGCTACCAGTTTGATACACACTTAAATAAATTGCCAGAAATAGCCAATTTGCTCAATTTCCCTTTAATAAATAAATATATATATATATTTAAAAAATGGGTATTTCTGTCCGTCATTCCGTCGTACATTTTTTTCCTTTTACGGAAGGTTTCTTGTAGAGAATAAATGATGAAAAAAACACTTAATTGAACGGTTTAAAAGAGGAGAAAACAGGGGAAAAAAAGAAAACGAAATTTTGAGACATAGTTTATCTTCAATTTCAACTCTTTAAAATTAAAAATTCAACCGAAAAAAAAGAGAAAAACTAGCTAATTCGAATCTTTAAAAAAAAAAAAAAAAAAAAAATTTATGGAACATCATTAGTCATTTTTCCTGATTAAGATTAATTTTAGAATTTTGAAGACATGTTTTTGTCAGGCTTGGACTTGGATTGTTTGTGCTCCTTCGACGCAGAGGGAATATGGGACGAGCCAGGCGTGAATTAAGGTACATGATGTTTTTATTAATACTCAAAATACAAAAAAAAAAAGGCAACCAAGGACGCGCTCTGTGGCGGATAAAAATCTATACTATACTTAAAATAAAAGATACTATCAAAGACATAAATACAAACAAAAACCTACTTGGCGTGGATGAATCAAAAAGCATGGCATGAGGTATGTAAGGCAATGAAAGTTAATGTTCCCCGACTGATGGACAGAAAGAAATGGACTTATATAGTGGCTGTGATCATTAGGAACAGGTGCGGGACTGAGGGCATGGGCGTGACTAGGAGACCAGGTGGAAACTAATGGGTTACCATGGAAAAACAAAACCAGGAAGTGTAAAACGGGAAACAAGAGTCCAAAAACAAAACAAACATGATCAAACTTAAAACTGAATTACAGGTATGAGAGTTTTAAATAGGTTAAAATCCAATCTGCTTTTTGTTAGAATATATAACAAATTGGACCAAGCTATATTTCTAACAAAGACAAATCATTATTTTTTCTGGAGTTTCCAGAACAAAAATTTTAAAAGAAATTCTAAAGACTTTGAAATAAGATTTAAATTTGATTCTAAAGATTTTCTAGATTTGCCAGACTAATTCTTTTGAATTTTAATCACAATAAGTTTGAAGAAATATTTCACAAATATTCTTCGGGCGGCATAGCTCGGTTGGTAGAGTGGCCGTGCCAGCAACTTAAGGGTTGCAGGTTCGATTCCCGCGTGTGCCATCCTAGTTACTACCGTTGTGTCCTTGGGCAAGACACTTTACCCACCTGCTCCCAGTGCCACCCACACTGGTTTAAATGTAACTTAGATATTGGGTTTCACTATGTAAAGTGCTTTGAGTCACTTGAGAAAAGCGCTATATAAACAAAATTCACTTCACTTCAATTCGTTGAAAAAACAGAAGCTAAAATGAATAATTAAATTAACATGTATTTATTATTCTTTATAATAAAAAAATAAATTTACTTGAACATTGATTTAAATTGTCAGAAAAGAAAAGGAAGGAATTTAAAAAGTAAAAAGGTATATGTGTTTAAAAATCCTAAAATCATTTTTAAAGTTGCATTTTTCCTCTAAAATTGTCTTCCGAAAGTTATAAGAAGCAAAGTAAAAAAATAAATGTATTTATTTAAACAAGTGAAGACCAAGTCTTCAAGATGTTTTCTTGGATTTTCAAATTCTATTTGAGTTTCGTCTCTCTTAGAATTAAAAATGTCGAGCAAAGCGAGACCAGCTTGCGAGTAAATAAATAAATTTAAAAAAATAGAGGCAGCTCACTGGTAAGTGCTGTTATTTGAGCTATTTTTAGAGCAGGTCAGCGGGCAACTCATCTGGTCCTTACGGGCGACCTGGTGCCTGTGGGCACCGCGTTGGTGACCCCTGGTCTATTTCATGGGATTCTCTTTGATCTATTTTATGGAACTTTCTTTGATTTGTTCGGGAACTGAAAGCAACGCTGCTCACGACCCACTTGTGGTATAGCTCGGTCGGTAGAGTTGCCCTGCCAGCAACTTGAGGGTTGCAGGTTCAATTCCCGCTTCCGCCATCCTAGTCACTGCTGTTGTGTCCTTGGGCAAGACACTTTACCCAAAAAACCTGCTCCCAGTGCCACCCACACTGGTTTAAATGTAACTTAGATATTGGGTTTCACTATGTAAATCGCTTTGAGTCACTAGAGAAAAGCGCTATATAAATATAATTCACTTTACTTCCATGAGGAAGCAGTTGTGTGAAGGAGGGGGGTGGAAAATCAAATAAAGAAGCAAGAGAACGATCTTGGATCAGAGCATGGTGCAGTACTTGTACAGACAGTACAATGGCCATGCCTCTCCTCGGATCCGGGTCTAAATTTAATTCTGTCTCTGTTTGGTTCTTTGCCTTTTTGTCTCGTTTAATAGATGTCATCAGTGTTTGAA